>NC_092638.1:60624061-60925043 GCF_039555335.1 Amphiura filiformis
CACTGAACCGGTCCAAATGTATGATTTTGATTTGTTATTTTACATCATTTCGTCATTTCCGTATATCTATTCAAAGTTCGTGGCGGCGAACGTAATTCCCAATCAATCATTGTTCTAACAATAAAGATAAACCAATGGAGACATACACAGTTTCAAATCCAGCTTGCAGACACTTACACATGAGAGCACAAATTGGTCATACACCTGGCCCGGTAAGTAATATCAAGGTCGCACAAGGCGTGCGTAATATGTGTTGTTGTATTTTATAGCTCTGCCTTTTCATACTACGATATTATTATATAAGAAGTTATAAATTATAACCAAGAGGATTAAATCTTTAAAGTTGGACGCAACGTGGCTGCGCCTCCATGCCATCAAAACGAAAGCCATTTAAAATCCGGCTGCAGCTACGTAATATTAGTAAATGAGTGACCCAGAATGTGCTATACCAGAAATTGTCCACACACACCCCAAAGATGCCAAAGTTAATTTTAACAAAAAATGTGGGATTTCCAATTTCGCAAAATTATATGTGATTTCCCGAGCCACACATAACATAACAGTGGGATTTCAAAGCCACAAATGCAGGGTGTATATTTGGGAATTGGGATTTATATGCTTTTACACCAAAAAGCTATGGGAATTCCCAACTTTGTACATTCCGAAGTGCATCTGGACAGGAAATGAGATGTTCTTTCGAGATTTCTAATGATGGGAATTCCCAAGCAATGTTGAGGCGGAAAGGTGTGGAAAATTCCAAGGTCTTCTTTGGGGTGTGTGGAAAATTTCTGGAATAGCCCAATGTAACAGATTCGAATAAAGCACAGTCAATTTGTGCTTTTGTGACTTAAAGCAATAATGTGTGATTTGTATAAAGAATAAATTCCTATTTAAATGTTTGTTTTCACTGATCACATTATCCCCTTTTAATTTCCAAACAAATGAGGTATACCGAAGAAAATGCGATTTCATTCCAGTGCCATTCCAGTGCGTGTACTACGCTCGCCGATCGTAACATGTAATAGTACTGCACGGAGCATCGCGCTCGCTCGACGTGTGTACACATAAACTGACATCCACGGGAGATTTTAGCAAGCAGTCGATCGATGAACTCTGAATAAAACCGGGTCGACCCGGTTTTAATATAAAAAGTTAAATTTGACTGTTATTAAAGCACTTCAGACTTAGTCTTTTACGTGGTATTTTAGTACACCACTATGCAAAAAGTAGAAATCCGAGTAAAATTGAGGGCGTCGCTGTGAAGCAAATCACACATTATGGCTTTAAGCATGAATGTGAATTGAGAAGGGTTCCAGCAACTGCTTTACCTCCAGCAGTTCTTACTTTATTTGATTGAAAAGTTTTTGCTCTGAACCATGATATCAAGACACGTATTTCTATAAAGAATTCTCAAAGATATTTACAAAACATGGTAAAACACAGCAAGTTGTGAGACGACGTTCATGTATACAGACCGTAAAATTATTGAGGTGCCAGTTAGGTTTTACCCCTGTATATCCTAAATAAAGACAGATATGCCATAATTTGAACAAGTAGCTAATAGCTTCGTCTTTTAGCACGGATTTAAGACAAAAAAATAAAGACACGATGCTCCAAAACCCCAAAGATTCCAATTCAAAAGATTCAAGTTTTGGATGCGCTATTGCTTTGTACAAAAAACACTGCCTAACAAGAGAACTGGCGCCATGTTTCCATTGATTAGCACATTAAAACTTAGTTAATTAAACTAGTCCTTGATTGAAGAGGTTCACTAGTTCTATCCATTGATTTCGTTACTTCCTTGGGTTTTAGATTACTGATTCTTTAATTCTTAACCAATTTCAATAAATGAGGTCTTATATCAGAGCTGCAAGGTACAGGTACCAGCTGCTAAATTTGATATATATGTATATGTATATAGGGAGAGCGTGGCGCAGTGGTTAGGGTACTTGCCTTTAGTGCATGATGTCCCGGGTTCGATTCCCCGCGGTGGCGATTTGCTGGGATATTGACTTGGAAAAAAAAAGTCTGAAATTAATTGGCAACTTCTGTAGATTAAATTCCGCTCTCCCCATGGTTCATTTAGAATTGGGTAAATGAATCATGAAAGTACTCCGTCCTTCGGAGGGGACGTTAAGCCGGCGGTCCCGTGTACAGAGAGCCATACCTGTACATGTATCTCGCAGCCAGTTTCGAAAAGAGTAGGGTGTTAACCCCTGACTGTTCCCAACCCATCCCGGTGTTCAAATGGACCCCAATGGAAATAAGCTTCAATAGAGGCTTTCTTGGGTTATCCAGGGTTGTCAAAACCCGAACAAATCAAAATATATATGTTCATGATATACAGGGGTTAATTCTTTCGCGGTTTACAGATACAATAACCTATTTCTTCTATCAAATAAAAATAACAGGATATAGAAAATGCTTTTGGTAACGTTTCACGTTTTCATATCCACTATTCGTGCAAGAGATATACCCCCTCCCCCGACTGATTAGTTCTGATATTTTCAATATCTCATACTTTTACCTGAAATTTATTGCAATTATTTTCAAATTATCATCCGATATTATGATCTGGAGTTTTGATGTATCTATACAGCAACGTGTCCAGGTCAGTATACAGTAAGCCAAAAAATTAAGGTACCAGTTATATTCACCCCCTGTATATCCTAAACAAAGACAGACATGTCATAATTGGAACCAGTAGCCAATAGCTGCGTCTTTTAGCTCGAATTTAAGACCTCATTTTGTTGAAATTGTTCTAGAAATAAAGCCACGACGAACCAAATACCCAAGGAAAATGCCAATTTAAAAGTTGCAGTTTGCTCCATTACAAGCCCTATTGATTTGTACACAAAGCGTTCGCGAACAAGAGAACTAGCGCCGCGCTTTCATTGATTAGCACGTTAAAACTAGCGCCGTGCTTTCATTGATTAGAACACATAAGTGCAACTTTTGATTTTGTTTCTTCATTAAGTTTTAGATCACGGTTTCTTCAATTCTCAACCAATTTTAACAAATAAGGTCTTAAATCAGAGCTAAAGAGTACAGCTATTGGCTGCTTGTTTTAATTTTGACATTCTTGTCTTTATTTAGGATATACATGGGTGAACACAACTGGTACCTTATTTTTTTGGCTTACTGTATACCAGTGTCTGGACTGGCCATTTCATCATTATGACGTGACTGATTATTGGTAATAGATTGCATTACCTTTGACAACTTAATATCGTATCTTATCTGCTTTGTCTCCATATCACATCAGTTTGAACAAATTATCATTATTTGTCAGCCATAACAATAATCCGATACCTTGTTTTATCCAAAAAAAAAAACAATATAAGCTTTCTTATACAAAATACTCAGATAAAAGAACCGCACTTCATTATCACTAATAGATCAGAAAATACAACCTGAACTTTAGCTGAATTTATACTACATCGCTGAGCGATAGCGATTGGGTTTTAGCCAATGAGGTGGAGCGTTTTTTTTGTTGCGTTGGGAAAAGCGCGCTACTTGATTGGTCAAATATCAATCGCTCGTCGCTCAGGCGAGTTTAATGATCATGTCATCAAGGGTGTAATATTTCAGCGGGAATTGACTCCTGCTTGACAGTCTGCATAAATTTACATTATAGGTAATTTCCACTCAATACAAATGGATACTGCTAGTACAAGAGCTTTATTTGCGGCAGATTAGAACGTATTAGACATGCTTGTTTTAACCTTTCATACACTTGGTTGCATGTTACATGCTTTCCGACCTTTTCAAGTATTAATTAAAAACATTACGTCGCCATTCACATAACGATCATTCAATGATCGCTGTCTTTTGTTTCACAAGATGCCCTTTACTTGTTAGCACTTTTTGAGAATTATTCAGATATACGAATTCATCAATGATAAAAGAATGCTTCCTATTTTCTTTCTTTGCGCTATAATATGATTTAAAACATTACGTCGCCATTCACATAATGATCGTTCAATGATCGCTGTCTTTTGTTTCACAAGATGCCCTTTACTTGTTAGCACTTTTTGAGAATTATTCAGATATACGAATTCATCAATGATAAAAGAATGCTTCCTATTTTCTTTCTTTGCGCTATAATATGATAAACCCTTTCAGTTTTTGTATTGTGTTAGGTTAAACTTAAAAGGCCCAGTTTGTTTTACTCGAGGAAGTCACGAATATGCTAAAAGTGTGACTGAAATTATCCCAAATTATAAAAATTATGATAGATAATTCAAAATCTCACAAAGAGTAGCTTTCATGAATCATTGATTTGAGAACAACTACTATAGTATATATATCAAACTCATCACCAAGCCACCATCACGACATTGACCCGGAAGCTTACTTTAAGCCTATATGTACATTTCTAGGTCAAAGTTTAAAGTTTGAGCATGTCATACCAAAAGCAGTTACCACGTGGCAGCCTTTGGCAATACATTTTTAATCAGGACAATTCAATGATGTATTCAATATGTGATCTAGTTCATCATTATCTGGGTTTGTAAATGAAAAGACAAAACAAATCTAGTATTTACACGTATATAGATCTCGTGGTTCACGCTTATTGAAAAAGACGAGTGTTACTGCTAGAAAAGAGTCATCTTTTTGATACTTCAGTACTTATGATATTTTCAATATCAAATTCCTGAAAGAGCGGCATCATTAATCAGATGTAAGTAACCAGATGCAAGCTAATTATGAAAATATTTGAAACAAAGCTAGATTCTTCTATTCTATTCACACACCACATAATCCTTGGGGAAATTTTAATACTGTGCTTTTTGTGACAAAGATATTTGGGTTAAATTTGTTATACCTCTGTTTAAATACTGAGCTTTGATTAAAAAATTCTCTGACAAAACTTTAATAAATCAAATTTGCACTAGGATCTCAAACATGATCATCTTTCAGTACACAGTTCTTTAACCACAACAGGTTTCTACATGCTTAGAATGACCTTTGACTTTAGTAGGTACAAACAATTACACTCATTTACTTGAGGTCATTTTTGAGCTATGCTTGTTGAATGTAGGTTATCAAACTTTGCCATTGGAGTTGAGATCATTTGCTCATAGTACTGGTAGCATGTGGTGCTCGATACAATCTAGGATTGCATGGAAAGTCAAGCATGTCGTATTTATCACTGCTATCAACACATCACGTATCGTCCAAAGTGTAATTACGCCCAGCGAAAAATGACGAATGACCTATTAAAAGACAGCACAGAAACACCAGGAAATGAGAATGCAGTTCTTTAAAGGAGCTCTGAGATTAATCAAATGAGAAAACATTACCTTAGTTTGATAGATTGAATGCTAAAAGAGCCTACCGTGGAGTAATTTAGAGAGCTAGTTTATCTGCTATGGTGTTGTGGACTAAATTTCCGGATCCTGAACTACTACAAAATCATGAATTTTGTCATTGACGGTGCAATTTTTTTTTTTTTTGCACATTCATTAAATGATATTTAGCACAAAAACTCATGCTCGAAAACTTGAGGTCAATTCTGGCGATTCACAATACGGTGCGCCGCCAGCGGTTGCTCTTGCTAGTCCAATTTTTGACCTTCAGGGTCGATATTGCCGTTCTAGCCGCCATTGGATTTTCACGCGAGTGTGATAATAATAATGTTGGAAACAGCTACACGAAGGATTCCGTGTGATTAATAGAAGAAAATGGATCTGATTTAATTGTAAATTACAGTTTTACTTCGCATTCGCGTGTTACATCCTTATATTGACATTTAAATCACAATGACATTATGTTCCTGTGTTGTATTCGTATTACGCGGGCTTTGAATGTCGACATTTTCCCATTATCCACTGCGTATTTTGACCTCTCCCCAGCAAACGCTGGCGGCGCATTGTATTGTGAATCGACCGAATTTTGAGATATGGTTGTTAAATGGACCGTGCCACTGGAAATGCGACCATAGCAACACGATTTCTAATGTAGAATAATGTTATCAAATTATATGTTTGAGTGTTTCTATGGTCCAGTGTACCTCTCCCTTGTGTAGGATATTAACATTTGTATTATATATTAGGCTGGCGGGTAAAGATCATTAAATTGATCTCGTACGCTGGTGTGTTTTGTGTTGTTTGTACAATTTATCCTGACCGTTCATTTATAAGTACCAACATTGAGACCTGTTTCTCAGGGACAGTCTGTGTAGCTCAGTGACTATAGAACATCGACCTCACTATCCGAAGCAGATATGTCCAGAGTTTTTGATCTGGTTTATCTACCTATGCATGTAAGATCCATTGTAATTACATGTTTTAAAAACAATGTGCTAGTGTGCGATGCATATTTCTTCCTTCCTCTGTAAATATTCCTACTTTGATCAAAATACCCAACGAAATACTACGTTTGAATGAGAAATGGGGTATCCTTGCGATCGGTAAGAATCGAAATTCATTCAGGAGAAATGATGCTAACACTGATAGCCAGAATGGAGTCAAGTGACTCTCAAAGTGGAGCAAACTAGCAGTAACTCTAAAAGAAGTCGCCCAACTGTCACAAGAGAGTCAGTTGAATCACGTAGACGACGTGGTAGTTATTTGAAACTGGCTCCGTGGAATCAATTGACTCTACAGTCAGAGTCATCGACGCGGTACACGTATATTGCTGTGGTAGCGGTTATTTTGCATTATGCTGTTGCTGTGTGCTGCTGTTCAGCATGCTGGTCATTCGCATGGTGCATCATGTGTTGGTGTTTGGACAGTGTAATGTGGTAAATATATTTCCATGCTGTAGGCTAACTTGGTCTTGAGCTGGATTCCACAGGAAATTTTAACCTGACGTGAGGTAAAGCTAATAATAGTAAACTTTCCTACCTGGAGTCAAACTGTCGGAGTGACCCTTTAATAGAGCCAGGGTGACGTGACTCTATAAATGGAGTCTGGGTTACTCTAGAAACAGCGTCTAGCCACTGTGTGACTCTTTGTCTATAATGATCCATATTGGGAGTCAAATGACTCCTGTGTAGAGTCCAATGGTGACTCTTAAGTGGAGTCAACAAAAATAAAGATTCTTCAAGGGAGTCAGATTACTCTCAATATGGAGTCACTTTAGACATAGAGTCTCAGAGTGGCTGAACTCTGCTTTTAGAGACACCCTGACTCCAATTTGGCTTTCAGTGAATCCTAAATAATACTGGTATATTAATGGGCGTCAAATCCCACGAAGAATATAACTAACTTCTTATCGGTGTTTTTTCTCTCATTACTATTACTTCAAAATGTTGGGTTGGTTTAGATTAGTAAATTGGATCCTTTTATTCATCGCAAGAAAAAATATTATATGATTATAAACAAGGAACATAATTTAGTCACGGAGTATTCACCTGACATTGAATCGCGAATTGTTGACTTATTTGAAAGCATGATATATGTGTTCCACCGTCAACAATATTTAGTTGAGCACAAATTTGTTGGATTAAATTTAAAAATTAGAACTTCCTTCATATAGTCTGATACCATCATACTTCTTCAAACAGCTGACCCGCTGGGATGATCACGTGATGATCACGTGATACATGAAGACGGCTAGGAGTCTTTTTGATGACCCGCTCCCATAGGCTATATCTTATACTTTCGTATGAATACAAGATTGCAAAAGTACCTATTTTTCAAAATGACAAATATGTCACGGGCCGTTTTTATACTGAGCCACTCAATTATGTCATACGTCTCCTTTCCTGTTACAAGAAGGTTGCTGAATAACCAACACAAGTCCACAGTCCACAGTTGTTTTCCTCCACCTGAATGACACTGCTGATGTCGACAACGAGGACTCAGTTATTTGACAAGGACGAGCAGTGACATACACTATGGACCACAATGGCCTCATCCCAATGTCATAGTTCATTAACCTCAATTAAACAATCATGGTAAAACATTTGACCTCAAGTTGCAGAGTATGAGTTTTTGTACCTAAATTTTCAAAGGTCATCCAATAAAAGTACAAATGTATTGGGGTTAAAGAACTGTACCTTGATATATGCGCATTTTGTGGATCCTAGTGACAGGAGATGCATAGAGGAAGCCATCTGGGGAAAGGTGGATCAAGTTTCTTTGAAACAAGAAAGCCTGGACTGCGCCATGATTTATCTCACACTTGAGACTGGGCTATCAAAATATTATTATATCCGTCTTCAAGTATCACGTGACTAGCCAGTGGTTCATTGCCTGTAGAAGTATGATGGTATCAAATGCAACGTAACAAGTTGCACAATCAAGGACTAAATCTAATTTTGTGATTAAGTGATAGTATTCTTACGAGTACGCTGTCAGTTATCACAGTACAGGTGCAGCCAGTCCCTGTGCGTGTAGTCGAGCTTTCGTCAGATATGTCTCTGATTTCATTCAGTCCTGATGAAGTCAAAGCCACTTCTGACTAAAGCTCGACCACTCACGCAGGCATAAATTCCCATCGAGAAAGTCTACTTATTAATTTTGTGATTTCAAAGTCTGGATAACTGAGAATATTTACTATTTTATTGAAAAAACAATCTAACCAGCAACCCAATAAAATAATTATGATGTACAATGTTTTTAATTTGGCAGTGATAGTTTATTAGAAATAAAATCAATATTATCCACGCACCAACTACGGTATGTTGACTGAACAATTACGACCAATTCAAGATTAAGATTAACCACGTCAACAGACGTTATACAAATTCAGTCAAAACAAAATTGTTGGCTTTTACACAGTTTATTACTTACAATAAAACATAATTCTTAAAATTCTTATTACATTCATTCGCATCAATAATTCTTGTTCAGTACTGTAGCATATACATATAATATCTTGGTCATTTTTCATAATGATTCCATCAAATTAAAAGGCTGGAAAAAATCGGCATTCCACAAGTTCTAAACTTACTTTTCCTATCTTAAACTGAGAACACTGACTTTTTGAGGACTACTTGCCTTCGCCTTGCACCTCACGCAAACGTTGGCAACCATAATACAATAGTAGGTATAGTAGGCTTAATACTGAGATTTCTCAAAGCTATTATATACAGACATGTGTCCTGAGTCAAATAGAATGTTAGCTTTAGTTTTTCTTCGTAAAATCAACCTTAATTGCACCAGCCATTTGGACTTTTTTCTCTAAAAATACAATCTTTGGACAAAACCTTTATAAATTCGACATTCAATATACCAAAGATTTGTGGACAAAACCTTACAAATCAGGTCAGGGTTCATGCTTAACTTCTTAATCAACTTTCACATTGGAAGTTGGCACACTCTTAGAAAAATGGTCTGGAGTTCTGTGTAAAATTAGAAGTTCTACATACATGACAACTTAAGAACCATTTTTATGTTCTACATGGAACCTTTTTCTAAGAGTGTATGGTTCACAACTTTCCCTTTAGCATTTCGATTTAACCCAATATTCTTTATATACTTTAGCTGGTGGGTGCTCACTCCAGATTTGTTTGATGATTATATATTTTGGCCACACCCTAAATCACAAAAAACATCGTTTAAATTTCTTAAAATATCTACCAAAATGTCATGTATTATTTTTGCTTACAATGCTACTGTAAATTTATAAAAAGTTTTTAAACTAAACAAAATGAGGGATCACTTTGCGCCAGTTTCTCAATAAATCAATTAACAACTCACGCGAAAACAATGTTTATTGATTTTTTTCTTACCAAATGTCATATGCGGTTATGACAATTAAACATTTGTTTGCCGTTTTTTCCTCTTTTCTTTTGTTCCATTGTTTGACTTATAAACGGGACCCTTTAATGGCTTTAAGCACTTAAATTTTGCCTTTGTTTTCAAACACTATGTTTAATTTTGTCACTAATTTAATCAGCTGGATGATTATGATACCAACGCAGACGTCATCACCAGAAAATGTGACATCGAGGAGTAACAAAACAAAACATAATATTAGAAAAAAATCCCATACGTTTTTAAGAGCCGTGTGTTTCTCATTCGTTTTATACGTGGAAGATGCATGATTATAAACCTATATATAATATTATCATCAATTCCTCTGGCAAAAGGCACTGCGTATATAACACATGGTGGGTTTACCCTAACAATATAAAGACACTAACACTACGATCCCAAACATTCTCATCTATCAGGGCACAGGTCTTTAATCCCAATACATTTGTACGTCCATTGAATGACCTTTGAATACACTGGGTACACAAACTCATACTCCCCAACTTGAGGTCAATTATTGAATGTAGGGTATTGAACTGTGCCACTGGAGATGAGACCGTTTTGGTTCAAAGTGTAACGACATATAATACATTTTGCATTGCACACTTGTTTGCGGAGAGTGTTTTTAGTAAGGGTAATGTTTCTCTCCAAGAGGGCTCGCGTCATGATTATACACCGTTGTGCAACAACAAGTGCCATCCAAATACCGACTCGTGAATATGAAACGACTCTCTATATTTTTAACTTCAACTGACTATGTTCTTATGGAAATAAAAGATAGTGTCATTTCGTTTTTATAATGATTATTATTGGTAACACTTGTGTTACATGTAAATTATAATTCATGAAATTTCATCGACAATTTGTCATTCAGTAACTACCGTTTAGCTGAGTTATATCATAAAAAATATGGTGAATATTTGAATACACTTCTTCGAAATGCATTTGACAACAATTCTTGTGTTACATGATGACATTTAAATGAATTTTCAGTGACAATATGGTTTATATTTTATTTTTATGTTCCTCAATAGGTCAACATTGAGAGCAAGTCGGTATTTTGTGCACAATATAATATAGTAACCCACCGGAAACAAATAACAGATATTTGTACGTTTTACATTATGCACATTGTTTTGCACGGAAGAGGGGAACAATAGAGGTATCATCAACTAACTCGACACTATTTAACTACAATATTGTACAATAAATAGGAAAATTATGTGCCTTTTGGTTCATACACCGTAGATTACAGGAAAAGATACATACACATTCTTTCACATAACAGTGTTTATGTACTACTTAATCTACATGTGCTACAGTTACAAAGAACAAAACAATTTGGTTTATCCTCGTACGTAGCCTCGTACGCACAAATAACAAATTACAGACATTCATACTTGTTGTGTGATGCATTGTCTGTACCATGAATGTTTTGAGAGCGAATTCGAATAAAATTAATTTGATTTCAACATGTAACATATAAAATTGAAATGAAAATATGGTGAAAAGCTGGGGCATTAATAAAAAGTAACATTCACGAACAAAATTTAATCAAGCCACAAAAAGAAATTACTTTAAATAGTCTTGTTTTTACAATGTCCCGCCGTCATCTTTGTTTTGTTTAAAGCTGGCGTGCTCTTGCATGAAATCAAAAATGGTCTTTCTTGATTAGCTTCAACCTTAGCATAGTCTCAACTCTTACATGGCAAAGCGAAGTATCGCATTTTACATAATTGTGTATTATACTTTCCTTTACAGCGCCGTATATCATTTTCAGTTCCAGCGGATACATGCATAAAGAATGTATCTAGTAGTTTATTTATAAAGACGTGTTGCCTTTCATCATATTTTATTTCCCCCTACAGTTACAAAGCCATGGTAAAAGAACGCATTTTAAACCATAAGCCTCTGTTTGATACGTTATTTTTGCACATGATAGATTGCGGTAGAAAACTGGTTTAACCATGCCAAAAGAAGTTATCACACTAGGACAATAAGTACAAGATATATCCTTTTGACGTAAACAGGGCGTACTAACCTCTTCAATTGGCAGGTGATCGCAGAATTATGCTCAATATATCACATAAGAACATCTTCCCGCTCTTTTGATGTTGAATCTATCATCTTGTAAACCGTCTGCGTACGTAATTTAAGCAGACGACACAAAAACATTTCTGACCAAATTCTCAAACAAATTGAAACAGGTGGTTTTTTTATGACCCAATTTTGAATGTACTTGTGAAAACTTTATTCAACAGGTACAAATATGCCCAGTCGTCTGTCCATTTCAGCTTCTGACCTTAAAATAATCTCAAAATATGTGGGTTTGTATTTTTACAATATGAAGCGCATGGAGAGGATTAATATACAATGCCAATAACCGGCTTGTCATAATATGAACTTATAAAAACTATCATCCATCACAAAATATCATATAAGACACCTTACACACTTAATTCACATGTGAGAAGAACATGATGGAGGACAATATAACGTATATCATTATATATATTGCAATTCATCTTTGGTATTGCACTTTCTTCAACATACATCGAGACAAGCCTTTTAAATGTTAATACTATGTAGTAGCGAGGCATATTTATGTATACTGCATTTTTTGCATGGCTCTTGTATATAAAGTCAGAGGGGAAGTCATTGCACACGTTGTGAATAGCAAGTTAGCCATTTTGTTTATGATACTGTTAGGATTTTAACATGACATCGCCCATCAAGCAATGAGAAAAACCACTTAGTAAATAAGTTAAAAACGTATGCCATTTTAGCAATGTGTTGTTTAGTTCTCTTGCAAGTTCATTATGTTATAACACTTGCTTTGGAATGATTTGGAATGTCATGAATATGCAAATGTAGTATACTTATAATAATTATTAGAATATCAATCAACTAAAATAAGCCAAAATACACTATTTCCTGCAAAACCATTTTTAACCAAATCATTGCATTAAATCTCTGCACCAAGCCACATACTGTTGTCTTTTACTCAAAACACAATACCCACTATGATCCACAACATGCCATCTATCAGGGACACAGTTCTTTAATCCCAATACATTTGCACATTCATTGAATGACCTTTGAAAATTTGGGTACAAATATTCATACTCTGAAACTTGAGGTCAAATTTTGCGCTATGATTGTTTAATTGAGGTTATTGAACTATGCTATTGGGATGAGGCTATTGTGGTCCATAGTGAATATCCCTTCTAAAGACATAAGAGTCTATAGATAACGCTCAACAGCTAACATTTCATTTTCAAACGGCATGGCAGAAACAATCTCCCGCCACTAAATCATCCACTGAATCTCTAGTGCAATACAAGGGTTCTTGACAAGAATGTCCTAACTGCAATAGCTGCTCTTTGCTACTCATGTTCTTCTAAAGTGCTCAACGTGCAAACTATAACACATGGCAGCTATTGCAGAAGTGGCTTTCTTGCTCTAAAACTCCAATTCTTCAATGGTCTCCCATAGAGGATTTGAACGTACAGACAAGGAGACTAGGAATCGGCTTCTATTGTAAGGTAATCGGCCCTGGTGGCCAAAGACATAATCAATTACCAGATCGTATCCATTATTGAAGCTGAGGGTCCGAAATCAAGACAGCCACAACGCAACAGCAATACTTCTCATGTCAAAGTAGCTCAAGTACTTTGGTGGTACTAGACTGTATTGATGGAAAATATAACGTTTCGTGAATTGCACTGATTTTACTAGCTATAAATAACAATATAATAGAGGAACGATAAAAACAGTTATCTCTGAAATGTTGTATTAATTTTCCGGTGCATTTATAATTGAAAACGATGTATTAATTATGTGGCCATAATTTCAACAGATATAAAATATGACCATATTCTAACGAGTTAACGTGTTTAGTTAAATTATGAAGCATTACGGTAATATTTGCAAATCATAGCATTGAATTATTGTGTCTTTTTATTGTTCTCTGCGATAAACAAAACTAGTGGCTATTCGTTATGACATTGTCTTTGTATTCCAACCGTTCATCGTAAGACTAGACAAAAGCATAAGGTTGCAATATAAAAATCATAAAATGACAATATTTCATGTATTGATCCCACGTAACAGCACACGATAAATCGATTATTGCTGAGGTCACATGACATCGAGGATATGAGTTGGTGTAACCTTTTGACATCTTCTGTGAGCTCAACATTGCAGCACTTCAAATAAATTGCATGATTTTATTTACATTGATTACAAAAATTCAACCTGTAAATGTATCCAATGAAATTCATACCTGATTCCTCCCACCGGTTATTTCAAATACATGTTCTTATTTAAAAGAAAATATCTTGCTTATTTCCGGTTCAATCTTTTCTGCTGAAATAATTTTCGTAATAAATGATAAAGAAACAGTAGAAATCAATAATGTTTCATTCAATATACTATTTTGATTGCTTATTGATTGTTCAAGCAATTCGAAATGCAAAGGATCTTTGGCTACACAATCATGCTCTATTTCATATTTTCTATTTTGATATTGTTGTATCTATCACGTTCAATGCTTCTTTGCCTTTTGTATTAGGGATGAAAATCAAAACTCGACAGGCGGTTAACCGCCGGTTCCACCCGGTTTCGTCTGGTCTCCATTGTTTAGAACAATAGAAACCGAATTGAACCAGATGGAACAGGCGGTTAACCGCCGGTCGAGATTTGATTTCGGATAATATCCTAAAATATAATTTTGAATTTTTTACAATCAACATGATCAATACGTTTCTTAAGAAATAAATACATTCATCATAAAAAGTACTGACATCTACTAGTAATTTCTTTCAATAACTTATTACGAAAATTATTCAAGAGACACTCAACATAATACACTTTCAATATCCATGCACCTTGCATGCATTGCACATAATGACAACTTAACCTGTCCACATCATCACGTAAAAATATGATCAGCGGCTACTTCCCCATTGCATTGCCTCGCGAACATAATTTCATAATTACAAACTCCAGTGTCTTCCTCAGATAATTTAATGATATTTATGATTTATTTTTCAATCTAAAGTTCTCTACCCTAGTTCATATAATACCGGTAGCGATTCGACGACAAAAACGATATTAAAAAGTGACAATACAATAATGACATGGACATGTCCCCGCTAGGCTGACACTTTCTATTACACATTATTGTTTTATCTGTAGCCCAATTTAATGTTAACCTCGTCCTATATTTACAAAGAATAGTCTCAAACACGGAACTAATACTAAATATTACCTACATCTACAAATTAGAAACGCTACATACAATACTATGAACGATATGTGAGTCTATCATTTATAAAGGAAAATAGTACCGATTTTTTTTTGTCGTTAACATGGTTAACTTGGTCGCAAAATCGTGGGTTGTACTACGCTGCCGGATGTTGTTCGACAGTTGAGGCAGAAAATAACACCTACAGCTACCGATTGACATGTGAAGGGAAAATTGAGTTTCAGACCAACATCATCATAATAGCTGCTGTTTGATAAAAGGTAATCCATGAGGTGACGAAACGTACGCAAATTGGTTATTCGGACGGCGTTTTGATTAATGGAAGCTGTTGCCACTTTTTGGCGCGATTAATTAAAACAACATTGTGTACAGGACGTGCTCGGTAAATTATGTAAGCTTTGTCGTTCATGTGAGGCTGTCATATTGATTGTATAATTTTTCTATAGCATTTAAGTATTATTGTCAGTTTGACACATATTAATTTGGAAACATTTCATTATATTATACATTAACAGCTCCTATAATAAATATGAAAAGCAAAAATCTTCAAAACACATCAAAATGTCAACATAGACATTGATTTTTATTGAAACATATAGTATAACATGGGCCGGAAATTAAACAAATATACGCTGACGCCAAGAGACAAATCATATTAAGCTTACATCTTCAGCACATGTAGACTATACAAATGACGTGCTCAAAGTTTGACCTAACTCTTGTATTTCATCCAATATAGGTATCATCGCTAAATAAATACGTGAAATTGGTTATTCTGTACTCTGGAGTGCATCATTCCATGTAAACAATGTTATTTATTTTTGTAGAGAATACAGGAAGATAATCCCGCGTGATTGTAAACATTGCATACTGTAACTCACGGTGTTTATTTGCATGTGTTTGACAATGTTTGTTTTAATAATCGAAATTAAAATTTCAAATACTGAAGTTTGCGTCGTAGGATTATCAGTGTACTCATAGGCAATATCAGTGATCACAGCGAAGCGTCAACATATTGGAAACTTGTGGGATTAGCGTACAAGTGTGGGATAAGTCTATGTAAGTCATGTGAAAAAAATAAGCATAAAGGAACAAAACAAACTAATAGGAAGCTCTATTCACTTTTTGTGTACCTACGTAAAGGTACCCGGGACTCGATATATTTTGTTCGTACATCATGATTTGTCAATTAAAATTTTTTCCCCGTTTTTCATAATTTAACATGGAATAAAGCAAAATTCCTGAAAAAATCAACTGATTTTACAAATATGATGTACGAAGAATATCGCAACTGGGACATACTACTCCAATATTGACCTAACATTCTTATTACACTCTTATCAAGTTGTTTTCGCTCGTATCACCTGTATAGTACGTTTGCAAGTACACCAAAAATGAGATTTCCTAACTTAGCGAATCGCTGATACGCCTATAAATATGTTGACCTCAAAATGACATTCGCTTGGCAACAATCCAGCATTAACCAATGACAACGCTAGCTATAGTAGTACGCTTGGATTACAACGTGAGTTATGCATTATTCATGTTCTTACTTCATACGTCAAAACATATTAAACCAGCAGCTATACATTAATAATAGTTGGTGTGGTAAACGAAGCTTTTCACAATTTAGGTGTGCCGTAGGACACAGCACTTTACTCTGACAGGACCTGTTACGTGATAGGAACAACGATCCATTCCCCACGTCTTAACCTCATCTATAACTACATATCGACTCACTTGGCACTTTCTGTAATTCCTTATGTATTTTTACTTAAAAACTTGATCGCCATCTCGTGGATTATGTAAAATGTTTCTCCATATGAGCACGACAGACCAAACATTGGGTCAGAAGTTCATGGAATGTATATACTTTGAGAAAATACTTTTTGACAATTTATAAATTGAAAGCTGTACAAGTCACCTGTTTCTGAACATAAATCACTGAAATGGAATGCTTTTTTTCCTTATAACCATGTCATTGCATCTCAAATTTCACATCAACGGCGGATGTTTATATACAGAAGATATCTATAGATTAATCTCCTAAACCAGTTCAACACGAAGAGAAAAAAATACACTCTCCACTCTCATCATGCCTTTTAGATTTAAGAGTTTACGTTGGCGCGGATAAAAGCGCGCGAACGTTCTGACGGAATGCCATTTCGATTAATGTAAGATCGAAGAGATTAGGGCTATGCATCTATTAGCTGTTAGCTAGAGGGCAAAGTTGTATCCAATTCTATCGTTCTATTCAGACAACCCGTACAAAAATAGACACCCTTTTTAGAGATACCACAATGACATGCTACTCTCATTTGCCCTTATTTCTATACTTCCTCCTATAATGCCGCGCGGGTATACCCACAAGTATAACCTAACGTCTCTTAAGACTACTTTTTGGAAGTACACGATCATCATGATTATAGATGCTCCCCATATGTATAAATATCCTCTGTCGTCAAGATAATCATTCATATATACATGGAGTTCATATCCCTCTGCCTAAGGGTTGCAAATACTGCCAAGCCCGTGTATTTGTTACATCCATGATGGAATTCTTAATGTGTTTTGTACGACAGGGGATGCTGTAGGTTATATAAGACATCCTCTTGAATCATTTAAAATGATATCTCCAAACGCTCTGTCTAAACACATTGGTGAATCTCTGTGTGCTCATAAAGTAGATATGAAGGATGTACATAAAATATGTTGATTAACATAATAAACGTCTAAAGATCCGTTCATACTACGCCGCAATTGCGATGCGATTCGGTGCGATACCGCACTGTATCGTACCGCAGAATACTGCATTGCGATATAAAGTCAAATACATTTTAACTTGGAAATGCGACGAGTTGCGGTGAGTTGCGGCAAAAAGTAATCGATATATCGGCAAGGCACCGCATCGCAAAGTAATTGCGACGTAGTATGAACGGACCTTAACTCGATATCCGTGTGTTGTGGGAGTATCAAGTTCAACGACATGGTCATTAAGATAATCATTGTTTTATTCATTAGCAATTGTTTAATCAAATCAATACTGATATAGTCATCTATATTCTTTTTTTCAAATAAACTGTACAATGTTCTATGCTTATTACACTGGCACTTTCTGGCACTAACTACATACAACCAGTATTAGAAAATAATACGGAATAATTTATATTTCTACTATAATCTAAGACCCGATTAAAAAGACTAGTTTGCGTCTGACGTCAGGGCAAAGGTGCTGCGTGATTGGTTGCTGACCTGCGCAGTACAGCATTTTTGGTCCGGTTGACACGACTTCATACGCAAACAAGTCTTTTTAATTTGGACTCGAATTATACAATACTAGGTAAATCATCAAAATTATCCCTCTTGTATTCACATTCAAACATTGTTGTTGATACAGACTTGGTTCCGGTAGCCGTGCGTTATCATCCCAATTTTCCATTAACGTAAACAGTATCTTCCCAATGCCTCCAGCAAGAAATTATACACCATGTTTATCCTATCATACACATAATTTGCACCTTTAAAATACCCACCAAAGTAACTGATTATTTAGGTCTGAAATTAAGACATAATACAATCGTGGAAACGTTGTATTCACTGTCATTGGCAACAGAATTGTTCTATTTGTGGCACTGATCCGCATGACACGATGGGCATTAAGGAAATGAAGCTCAAAGAAGTCGTGCTATATGTTGTTAGCCTCTCATGTATAAATCGGAATGAAAAAAGTGACATTGCCACCGCACAAACATTATGCGCATTAGCTTCACCAGATTGGCTTCTATGCGCGTGAATGTACGCCAATCATCACCTTAATCCTATCTAGTAGCATTAGTGGCTGAAAGACATTCAAGGAGCATTTTCATTTCAAGAAAAAACCCTCCGGTCAGAGAATACGTGAAGCGAGCTTTTAACGCTTTACTCGCGTAAATCAAATTCTTCCATTTTACAATTGTATATCACTTAAACATAGCTTATAAGCGGACTTAGAGGCTCGATTTAAATTCAATTTCTTTTAAATGTCTTAAGGTTGTTCAGGTGGTTGACCCATAACAAGTACCATCGCGTGAAGCTATGAGGATTTTGAGCATGCACAAGAGAGCTTAGGAATACTTAACGGATCAAATGTAAAATAGTCTTGTCTGATTCCATTGTGTCTATTTTTACACGCGTGTTGTTAACATGAATGTATTTGGTCAGGAATGGATGCCTCTTATCATGTGACTTGTGGCAATTTGATGAGAGGCATGTTTGAATATAAACCGGAACTATATCTCATGGTTTGACGCATGAAAGTACTTTTAATAGTACATATATTTATGTAAATAGATTCATTAAATGTAACCGAATTTCAAGGCAAGGTAAAAAATGGTCAGTGAACTCAAATTAGATTTAAACACAAATTGTTCGCGACGAGCGCTCTTTATCAGGCCAATGAATGAGCGTGTTGTTTGGCGAGAATAATCCAATATATTGGTCAAACAAACGATTGCTCGCCGCTGTGGCGACTGCAGGAGGATTCAATTAGCTTAGTTTGTCATTTGCTCCCATTTACATGTTTGTTAAGCAAAGACCAAGTCTCTAGTAAAACTAGAACTCTAAATTATGATTTAAGGCGATTCCGCGACCACCAATTACATTGATTGTTTCAGAAACATTGCATTGGTCATGAAGCATGCCACTTGCCGCTGGAATACAAACTAAGCTAAGGAGTGGCAAGAAGGGAATAACCTCTTAGTTGCCCGCAAATAGATTCATCAGGATTGTCCATTGAAAATTATTTGAATTGTTCTAAAACCTCTTAGTTGATTTGATCACTTTTGTGGTTGTTGCACTTACATAATATACTTCGTTTTCGAGGTACATGTCTTCTGCTATCATCGGATATTTGACATTTTCTTTAAAAGGTAATGGCTATTTAAAAAAGCAAATTTAATTAAGCTCACTTGTCAATCTAGAATTCATTTTTCCCATCAAATATTATTGATATCACAACATGACCAATTAATATTTATCACATTTAGATCCATTAGGTTGTGAGTCGATCTACCAGCGAAATAGTATTTTGAACTTTATACGTTTTCCGAAATAACACTTGATATTTTAGCCATAGGTCAATTCCTGCGATTACCCTTTGCTTAGTGTTCATAATTTGCATCTTAAAGCAGTGAATTATTAATCGAATAGATTTTTCAGCCAGTTTTAAGACAGCTGTCATAAAAGACTTTTCACAAGATTGATCACCACCACCATGTATTTGTGTAACCCTAGTAGTAGGCATAGTATTAAGAAAGAGTTGAGATAGAGAAGGCATCGGCCTTGCTTTCCCTGCCTCACGAGGAAAGTGTAAAACGATTGACATTCAAGATACGAGTACCGCTAGCCGACCTGTCGCTATTTTCAGGTATTTATCTTCATTTGATTTAAGCCGATGTGTGTGATTTGCAGGTGTCGTTGATATTTGACCGTTTCAATAAAGTATTGAATTAAGACAGGTTGGGAATGTATCTTTATCAAAAAATACTGGTATAATGTCATATATGTTGCTGGTTTTCTTTAAAGTACAGCAAAGTAAAAATAAGAAATTTTAAATCTGTAGTGCCGAAAAGTAGCTTCTGAATTGACACGTATTTTGCTCACATGTCAATACAGTGTTATTTTTATTCAACATATTGTTGACATCATATTTAGATCCATTAGAATGTGAGTGGCACTACTAGCGAAATAGTATTTTGAACTTTATACGTTTTCCGAAATAACACTTGATATTTTAGCCATAGGTCAATTCCTGCGATTACCCTTTGCTTAGTGTTCATAATTTGCATCTTAAAGCAGTAAATTATTAATCGAATAGATTTTTTAGCCAGTTTTAAGACAGCTGTCATAAAAGACTTTTCACAAGATTGATCACCACCACCATGTATTTGTGTAACCCTAGTAGTAGGCATAGTATTAAGAAAGAGTTGAGATAGAGAAGGCATCGGCCTTGCTTTCCCTGCCTCACGAGTAAAGTGTAAAACGATTGACATTCAAGATACGAGTACCGCTAGCCGACCTGTCGCTATTTTCAGGTATTTATCTTCATTTGATTTAAGCCGATGTGTGTGATTTGCAGGTGTCGTTGCCATTTGACCGTTGCGATAAAGTATTGAATTAAGACAGGCTGGGAATTGATCTTTATCACAAATGTACTTGTATAGTGACATGTTTGCTGTTGTTTTTCTTTAAAGGAAAAACATTATAATATAAGGTATATGAAATACACAAAAGTAGCTTGTGAATTAAAGCTTATTTTTAAAATACCGTAGCTAAACACAGTGGCTGTGTATTGCACTAATTGGACGTGCAAGTCTTTCATTAAATAAATCGATTGCTAAAATGTATCGTTAATTTTAAGTCATTTCAAAAGAATTCTGTACCAAATAAATATAAACATAAATTTGTGGACAGCCATATTAAAATAGAATAAAACTTGTTTATCTATTCACAGAAAATGGTTTATAGTCTAAATTATATTATTAATGGGAATAAAACAACAAGTAATTGCTACTTCTGACGGTAGCATCAGTGAAAATACATAAATAAATTTTGGAAATTGTTTGTTAGACCTTGCTCGCATTCAAAACCGAAAGATGATTTTTGTCACAAAAACGTTTCCTGAGTGCTACACGGAAACTCCGTTTTAATAAAGCATCTTAATTTCCCAAAGGAAGTTCGATGGTCAACGCCAAATGTTGACGAGATTAAATCGAAGGAAGTATAAGTATAGAAAATGTGGGTATTGCTTGTGCGATCACACGGCATCTTTTAACCTCATTCCCGGGAGTTTTGATATCAAGCCAACGTTATAAAATACTAAAATTAGAAATAAAACATTTCGGTACCGTTATTGTGGAAATTTGAGCAATTGTTAGAGTTATTACTTGAATAAACTAATCACGTAGGTTTATAAAATAATATCTTTACAACGAATAGCTCAGCAATTGAAACAAAAGACATACGTTCTAGATTTTCCCAAAAAGGAAATACTAGTATCAGTAAGTATAATTCATCTTAAAAATATACAGCTACTTTTCCTTTCCATTATTGTATAGGTTTGAGAAAATATGATATTTGTTTGCCTCGCTCGAGGCTAATCTATCTCTTTTTATTGGATATAAAGCGGCAAACAAAACTTAAGAGCGTAGTGTTTCTGAATATTTCAAAGAAATGCTTACATAAGCGTTTTCTTATTTCAGCAATTTTAGCCCGAAACAATATTGTAAGTGTGCTTTTACATCATGTTGGTTCTGCACAGTCGTATTGAATTGATCAATAATACCTAGTTGTCAATTTGGCCATCTATTTTCAGGAAATACCTATTTGTAGTTAATAACATTGACATTGACATGTAGTCATCCATCAATATTAACAACAGTATACAGCCTGTTCCGCAAAAACAAGCGACTTTTAAAAAAATATATCGGCTTAAGAGCTGAATTCAACAACCGTAATGCAATTGTTATTGCGAAAATAGATATGGATAATTTGAAAATCAATATGCATTCAGAGGCTCCTCCGGAGGCGCGAATTGGTCTTAGTTACAGATATTTCATCCTATCTCAAGGGGACTATCAAATTTCTATTTCTTAACTCCATGAGAACTACCTGCCGATTGGCCAAAAAGAAGTTATCATTATCAATTGGCCCAATCAGCAACATTGTTAGAATAATTTCACCACACAAAAAAATTGGGTTGAATTATTTGCAAAGCTCCATTCTGATTGGTGATTAAAGGGCAGATATCATGTAATTGACCAATCAGAGGCAATGTTAGATCGGCAGGTAGTGCTCAGGGAGTTAATTTAAAATTCAACATGAAGTTATGTTTCTTGTGATCCTACAAAGAGGCCGATAAAAAATAAGGGAATAAATTACGTTGTCAGGAATTATGATGTCTGCAGCAGCGGATAGATGACCTTGAAATTTGTATGATATAAATTTCTGAAAGATGTCGGTCACTTAGAAGTAAGAGAATCAGGAATATTAATAGAAATATCCAGACTGCTCGCATACATTTATACCTACTCTCCCAATATATGCATCACCATCTAACACGTCAAAAAATCCAAATGATAACTCGGAGCTATAATCAAGTACCGCCAGTATGATGTTCTTAAGTACACACATCGGTTTAGTTTTCTTACCGACTCATTTTATCCACCATTTCCTCAAGTGCATTAAAAAGCCAGACATGTAAATTTGTAATACTGTTTAAGTGCTCAACAAGAAAGACACATTATGAACATGAACTCCCATATCTCAAGTGTTATAATGTGTCTTAGGGTTATAAATGCGTCAAGCTGTAAGGTCATAATCATCCTGTAGTCCTTTGTGACAGCTAATTTTTAGATTGAGAACTGACGTCTTTTTTTTTCAAAACTGCTTTGTCCCCGTAAGAGAGTAAATTTACTGAGAATTTCGATATTATACTTGCAGCTTATTGTGTTACGGTGTGTGTGATTGAGATCAGGCCAACAATATCAACATTAACGTTTGTTTTACCTTTTTGGCGGGAACTATAAACTTAAGAGTGTTCGTTCTATCTGACACATATTTATACAGAAATATCGCATGTATCGCTTTAAGAATTCTGAGGAAAAACATTTCATACTTCACCAAATGGCAGGTCAATGGCGTCACTGGCTCATTTGGCGCCAATTTATAACATTATACTTAATGTTTAATACTAGTCACGATCGTCGTGTTAAAATAGTTATTTTTGGTTCACTGAATAGTTCAATTACACACGAATGATCAAAGTTCAACTGTCCATAACCATGCTACACAATTTATCCACTAGAATACCCTTTTTTGTTTCGTTTATTTTAGAATTTACTCGCGTCGCATCAAGGCTACGTATTGACCGCCGGAGATTGAGATTGATATTTATTTTTGATTTTGGTCAGTTTATACAGCTGAATCTAAATGAGACAAATAAAAACAAGAGTGTCGTCTGTTTCATGTTACAACATTTACAACTGAATCAAATTATTGACATGTGAACTTTTAAATAAGCATTTAAGATGTTTACGCAAGAGAAACGTTAAAATATATTAAAAACATATATCGTTACCAGCAGAGAAAGAATTCAGAATTGGACTTAAAGGTATGATCATGGTGACGTGCTGCGTTTAATAACCGTGAAGATAGAACGAATAGATCAGTAGTTCCCATGCTGCTGGATTAAGTCTTGTAAAAAATCTGAATTCCGTGTACATGGACGCTTTGTTTCAGTTAGTTTGTCAATTTGCACGTACACGGGAGTATTATCACCTGCTGAAAGCTTTAAGCCATAGCTACCCCGCCTACGATTCCAGAACCGTTGTATATTCCTTCAGGCTTTCCAAATGCATGGTAAATTACAGCAAGGTTATACAATAATTTGACGTCATGGTTTGATGATACAGAAATGGGAAAATGAAAGAATAAGAAGAAAATCAAAGCATGTTCTTAGCATAATGTTAAACAAATTGCTTCAAATTATTCCCATTGTGGTTTGGCATTAGGAAGATAATTTGAGATGTAGAGACGTTGTTTGTTTCTGTCTAAATTAAGTTGGGTGCCCCAAGGGCATACGGATTGTGACAAAAATATGACGTCATCGTCTCCCAATTGTGTAATGATTGCAATTTAATACAATTATGCTTACAGTTTTTGTTGCCTTTCATTTGATCCTTTTTAAAGATCGCATCCAATCAGTATGGATTTTTTTACGTAGGTGCGCAAATGCCTTAATACATGTATACATACAAATGGTGGCTTAATACAAAATAAATAGCATCAAACAAATTTGCCATCGTGAATATCTGCCAAACAGTAAAGTGCACTGCTTTGACCAAGACTTTAAATTAAATCAAACTTTTACACTTTCTGTTCATCCGGTGATTCGTTATACCGGATTTTATTTGGATCCAAAATGGCGGATTTAAGAAAATCAATGCCATTCACTATGTTGAGGAATGGTTCGCTTATGTAATGTAAATGTCAATGACATTATGTTCTGTCATTGTCTTCTTCTATACAACCGACCTTTAAATAATACAATACAAAATGCGTGTTTGCAAAGGTTACACAACCAAAAGAACATTGGCTATTGCTTCATACGAAAAAGAAATCCCTTCCAACCTCTTTGTTTCCACTTTTCGACTTGCTGATTTCATCAAGACAATGCCGTGCCTTGCGTTTGATTATATTCTGTAGTATATACCCAAATGGTTGAAATAATTCTCAAGACAAATGTTGATGTATTAAATCCGGGAATATAAGGATGACGGTGCACACATATCGAATGGACATTCATCGGTAAAAGGTTCTGGTACCATCAAGAAAAATATTCTAGAAACACTCATAAAGATGTTTTCCTTTTTTTGATTTAATATCCCTCAGGAGTCAAGTCAAAATTCAACGAAGTGTTAACGTCGTCTTGAAGCGAACAAAATGGTTTCCGTGCAAAACAGGGAAACTTGCATACATACAATACACCAAAACACTCAACTTCTCTTCATTTTCGAATTCTTTTATAGTTTTCTTATGAAAATATAGTCGACATTTTCCGGAGGCTGGCTTTCAAAATGGCCATCCCGGTACTATGCCATTATAATATAACCATCACTTCTCTTTTTTCAGGCTATTTTTAGTAGGTTTGTCTCACAAGGCTTAGGTTCCTGGCACGGTGAGTGAGAGCTATTCCTTTAAGTGTATAGACCTTCCAGTCACTTGGATGCTTTATGAACGTTGGCGACAGTTCGGAGTAAGATTGAATCTGTCCAAATCCCGGAGCGAGATTTCAGTCCGCTTCACATGATTCAATTTTGACCAATAACATTCTGCAAACACATGTTGTGTTGTTGTTATTGTTGTTGCGATTTTTCTTGCCTCTCCGGAAGCCGTTGATATTAATAATATAGTATAAAATCTCGCAAAGTCCGAGGAAAATGTGACAAGGCGAGAGAGTACATTGTTCATACCAATTGTTCGCTCAATGAGATATCCTCTGCGACAGACGGAATCGGAAAAGATTTTAAAGGCGCGTTATCGTCGGTGGTTTGACTGGCAATTTCAGCGGCATTCATCATGCTCTCCGTAATATCTGTTTGGTTATTGTTGTCATTATTAACTCCATACATATCATGTAACTCATCTAATTGGGTCTTCAGGTTAACAACCATGTTACTAAGAGCGCCAATATAATTTCTAGCAAGAGTTAGAGTTTCAATTTTGGACAGTTTACGTTCTGCGTGTACATGTGGAATGCTGTTTCGAAGACTCTGAAATGCGTCATTAAGAGAGTGCATACGCATTCGTTCACGTTCGTTGCTCTCTAAGCGTCGTGAATTACGTTCCCTTGCACTGACTACTTTACGTCTGCGTGATCCTTTTTTACCTGTTTTGGCGCGCTTTCCTGACGTACTTTCCTCCATTACAGATCCTGATGATTCACCCTCACCTGACCCATCATGTGATCCTTCTTCAGAGTTTGCTCTGTGTAATGACCTTTTTGACCTCTCATTCTGTCGTTGGGGCGCTTGTCTCCCAATCATCCACGGCCCCTTGTGAATCTTGATATTCCTCTTCAAAATGACTCCAAGACATATTGAAGTATTATGCACCCAAAGGGTACTCCTTTACCGGTAGAGAATCTATAAATAGAAAAAAGATAACAAATCTATTAGATCTATAATATTTCAAAAGAATAAGGAAATATTCTTTTGATGGCTCGATTTTAAACACGACAATATTGTACAAATATTTATATATTAAAGAATACAGCATGGGGTTCTGACATTTATAGCAATATTTGTGTATTGATAATTAGCATATTTACACGGTCGGAAAAATTATGGTGACGGCATTGTGAGTCTTACTTGATCATGTTGATAATTATGTTGGTATTTTATTGATACGAATAAAAAATGGAAAACCAAAGCTATACCCTGATACCAAATTGGCATACATACGAAAATTTATTGTGGAAAATCCTTTTTGTAAAACATAGCTCGATCAGAATTAAGTTATATCCTATTATTAAAAGATTAAACGATCCCTACAGCTCTCTATATTTATCTAATATCTTATCTATTTTGGTATTATTTTGTATCCTACAAGTATGATGAATTTTTCACCAAAGCTCGTTTTAAATCTTTCAACGACAAACAAGCTGGCAACTATAATCTATAAAGAAGGTTATCAAATACTAACCTAATTTTAGCAAATAATCCTTTTATTTCATTAATATGCAATAGACGTATCTAGCATACACTTGAAACAAAATCAGTTCCTCTAGTTATTAAGTATTCCACTTCAATAACCGGATGCGGTTTTGTAAAACTAACGCAAAAAGTATTACAAAATAGGCTGCTAGTACTGATGCTAATGTATGAATTAAAGTCAACCTTCTTGGTTGAGTCAACTTAGTAGTCATATAGAATTTTGTAGTATTTGAACTCTGTAGATTTGAATTATTCACAAACCACCCACAGACACTTAATAGAATCGATAAGACTGCTTGACGATGAAAGTCTATCTTATCAGATGTTTCCTTGTTGTAAGATCCATATATATATATACAAGTGTTGATGTACACTGCTTAAAGGCGAGGTAGTGATTTGATGTTTTTAAAATCATTGGTTAAAATAATAGTAATAATCTGATCGGCAAATCATACGCGTTTTGTTATCATCATTATTATCTTTTTACAGCTAGTAGCTATCCATTCATCTCTTACTTTATTGTCTTGGTGAGGACGTTGACTGGAGAGGCAAGATTGTGGTGATTTTAAATTAATAGTTTGTTTTCTTCAATTCCTAATCCTAACACTACAGCAGAGTTATATTGATTTTAGCAAGGAAATCCTATTACCTTTTACAATACAGACAAAGCTTCAGCAAAAATAATTAGATGACAATGTAATTAAATATTATTATAGAGCAACTTTTACAGACAGACAAAAACCATATACCGCCGGTGTTGGTCACGAATATCATGAGATATATGCTAATACACCAAGCAACATTATTTTATAAACCCTCCAGAATGGTTTCCTCTACAACGAATATCTATTAAATCTAAGCGAAATGCGTAATAATAAACCCATATCTGTATAACATGATGATTCATTCATCCTGTATTTTTCATCATACGGACGAATATTAAAGTATTACATGTTTTGCATTTTGTACAATCGATGAGGGCGCTATCATTGAGTTTTATGTAGTGCAACGCCGTTTTGCAATCGCTTCGGGTAACTTAAGGCACTTCAAAGGTTGTATATTTGTTGGACATTTTATTACAATCTGGTAATCGACCGATTAATCTGCTAATTTATGCTTGCGTCGATATCAAAGATTCATAAAAATTAACCTTTAAAAATTAATATTAAGCAATATTAAGTATGGTTTGACAATCGACGAAATCAGATGTTATTAAGCACATTCTATTGCCCATTGCAAATATATGAACAATGGCGCACTCAGATGCTATTCAATGTAATTATTCCAACTCCCAAGCAAGATCATATGAGACGACCTTTCCATTCATGTATCATAAATTAGTATCGTAGTACCATAATGTGAGGTAGGCAGAGACAGCAGACATAAAATAATTAGTTAGCAAATTGATTTATGTAATATTGTAATTGTGTTTCACAGGTTCAAAAAATATTATGTAATTCAAATGAGTCAAGTGCGTCAGATCGCTATATCAAGGACATAAATGGCTGACTTCTTTTCAAATGAAGAGATCAAATAATGCAATTTAACACAATTATGCGTGCAGTTGTGCTGCCTATCGTTAGATCCTTTTAAAGATCGCACAATATAATGTATCAAATTATTTATTTTCTTCGCAAATGCCTTAATAAATGTATACATACAAATGATGGCATGATACAAAATAAAAAGCAACAAACAAAAACAAATTGTCATCTTTAATATCTGTCAAACAGTATATAGTGCACTGTTTTGAACAAGACTCTACATTATATCAAACTAAAATAGAAAATGTATAAATAGAGAAAATTAATGTATTATTGCATTTTTTAATAAATAATATAACGTGCTGCGTTGTGTGTAAATACAATAAAATCAAATAAGGATACCCGTTGGAGGATTGTGGACTTCGTAGTGCACCAGTTAATGATGGTACTTGTGGGCCAAAACTTAAGTGTTTTTCTGGTGTATTTCAGGAAATGAAAGTCATCAGTTGGCTGACATCACTTAACAGGTTCGTTTGTCTCTTTATCGCTTCGTAATACTTATATTTGCAAAGTGCCTGTCCAATATTTGACACATAAAAACAACTAAAGCAAGTGTTATAAAGCCATATCATGTTTCTAGGGCAAATATTTACGGCATACACCCTGCACTTTTCTCTCTATACAATGATTTATCATACCCTTTCATTGAGGAAGCTGAAGTTACATCGTATATTAAGTTTAGTAACACATCGTCCCAATCGTGTCAATTTTTGCTTCTAATTCAGTGTAATGAGACAACACAACCTCGCTGTCGGCAACGCAATCCTTTCCTTGCGTGAAAGTGGCTTTAATAAACTCGTCAATGTTGTTAACAAGGATATAATTGCTTCATAAGTGAGAGTTATTATGCAGATGTTAGAGCTGTACCAGCACTGGTTGTACATCGGTTTCATGAATATAATTATATAAAATGGTGAGGTTTCTCTGTTTACCTTTTATTCGAGGGAAACAAAGAATAATATCGACACCGAAAAGAAAGAACCGTGGCAGTTTTCACATTTTTTAAACTTTTTTTATGAAAATAAATTATATCGCTATAGGAAAATCAA
Organism: Amphiura filiformis; assembly: GCF_039555335.1. Lineage (NCBI taxonomy): Eukaryota > Metazoa > Echinodermata > Ophiuroidea > Amphilepidida > Amphiuridae > Amphiura > Amphiura filiformis. The sequence goes on from NC_092638.1 coordinate 60,653,885, forward strand.
AATTTTCCTGATCGGTCATTGTTCTGGTTTTATTACTCGTATCTGTTGTAAAATGGTGGAAAAATATAGAGCCATTTTAGTTTTATATAATTAGCAGTGCATTACTTCAAGAAATGCCAGGTCTCCCAAGCTGAAGAGGGGCAAACAACTAACCTGCAACCAATTAAACTTACTAAAGATGCACTTCCACGCTCTGTTATGTTCTTTTTTAGCATTGCATATTGTTAATGTGCATAGTCCTACGGGGATTAGGAGCGGGAAATAAGGATTAACTGCTTTACTGCACGATTCCTTGATTTTCATCCAATTCGAGGAGTCAAAGAACTTGAAATGGTTTAAACTTATTTAATATTACTATTTTGACATTATTGGTAGTTGCTAATGTTAGAGAGCAATTGAATTTCCGCCCTGAAACAAAACTTAAATATATTCATTGTCTTTGATGCAAATAAGCACCGTATGTTGTAAGAATACGCGGTTGGGTGGATTCAAGTCGGATATAAATAATTACTAAAGTTAGTTAGTGGCGTAGTTTTTACAGTGAAAACTGCTGAAAGCATCTCTATCCTTTTGCGCTTGTCTTCGATAGTTTAGCCTGCAGTTGAGCATGGTGTTCAACTACGAAACCAAATATTTCCCTCGACATTTTTTTGTATCTAAATCCACCGTCTATCACCATTTTTGCATACAAAACCTAAAGGTGTAATGTATTTGGGTTAAGTAATCAAATTTATTGACAACCCTTGGGGCATGTTAAAAGTAGTTAAAACCAGAAAGAATCCTTCTGGTTGCAAAGGTAAATCCCTCAAGATGACGGTGACATTTTCAAGCCCAAAATGATGCCGTTCTTTTGTGATTATTACCAATTTTACCTGCGCTATATAGACTTGATGGACTAGATTCCTTTTGCCTTATCTGACACTAATGCTCCGTACTCTTGTGTTTCCATTTAACAAACATGCCAACGTCTTTTTTGGTTTTAGATTCAAGGCAGAAACTAAACAAGAGCAACGGATGAATAAAACGTATGCTTGCACTTCTGTCAATGCAATATTTTAATTAAAAAGTGCCAAGTATGGAAATTAAGACCAAACAAAATTGATTTATGTTTAAAATTATTACGTTTCAAAAAACTGCGGTTTGCATATTATGCCAGCAAAGAGAGGCTTAATTAATGTATTGCAAGACAAACCGTCGACATATCAATCTTCTGATGATACATATGTAGGTTAAAAGAGACATGTACCTTGTGTTTTGTTAATGAAAAGGCAACAAAGCTACACGGACTAATTATTAAAAGCGAGGTTATGAGAGAACATACGCGAAAATAGGTCACATGTTTTAGTAATAAACTAATATTTGTGTGTTAATAACCTGAAAACGCATGATACGGTATTAGAGAGTGGTATTTTAACTTTACACATTCAATTTTTTTAAATCTATTTTTAAATTATTCCATGTAACGCATAATTTTGAGATCAAAAAAAAAAAAAAAGAAATTATTATAATCCAAAAAGCAACAGATTGAGTAGAGTAAGTACATTGTATAGTCTTTTGTTTTTTTTTTTTGCATGCTTTGACGATCAAACCTAAATACTTGTATAACGACTTATTCAGACTATGCATTCTAATTTTGGCAAAGGTAGTTTGTAATCACATTTTAACTTGTACATATTTTTGTACAAAGTTTGTGACTTTAGTGACAGTATATTGTCAGAAAACATACAAAATGAGGGTTGTTTTGGGTTTTGTCTACAAATTTATTGAATACGGAATTTGAACTTTATTCCTTGCTAGGTCGAACGAAAGGATTAGAATTGTGCCATGTTTTATCTGGTAAAGCAAGATCATATTTTATTAATGTCAAAACAATTAGTGCGGTATTATTCTGGAATGGGAGTAGTGTAATGTATAAAGTTCTTCTCATTATAGACTTGCAAGTGGAATGACTAATCACTTATAGTATGGTGTTATTGTATACTCATCTACATGATATTTTTACCTGACTTTAGTTCAATGACATGAACTACATTGATTCTTCTACTAATAAGACAAGAAGAACCAAAGCTATACCATGGTATCAAATTGACCTACAAAGGAAATTTATTATGGGAAAATGCTTGTTGCAAAACATAGCTCAATAAGAACAGAGTTTAAGTATAATTTTTATTATTAAAAGATTAAAAGATCATTTATACAGCTACATATATCGATATTTTGTATCTAAAGCTCTATTCGTGAATTAGGAATTTTATCCTAAACATATGATGAATATTTTACCCAAGCTTGTATTAAATCTTTTGACGACAAGCAAATTGATCTTATATCTTATATCTTATACCTTATATCTTATATCTTATATCTTATATCTTATATCTTATATCTTATATCTTATCTAAACTTTAGACTAAATAAAGCGCTGTTAACTTTTTTTTCTGAATTTGGAATTTTGTCATAAAAGAATGATAAATATTTTACCCAAGCTTGTATTAAATCTTTTAACGACAAACAAACTGATCTGTATATCTTATATCGTATCTTAGGTTCTGTTAACTTTTTCCCTGACTTTGGATTTTTTTCATAAAAGAATGATGAATATTTTACCAAAGCTCGTTTAAATCGTTCAACGTCAAGCACATAGGCAAATATAATCTATAAAGAGGGCTCTCGAAACTATTTTAAAGAATTGTAACTACATAATTCTTTTATTTCATTAATATGCAATAGACATATGTAAATCTAGCATCACACTTAAGACAAATCAGTTCCTCTCGTTTATTATGTAGTCCTCTTCAACAACCGGATGTGGTTTTGTTAAACTAACGCAAAAAGTATTACAAAATAGGCTGCTAGTACTGATGCTAATGTCTTAGTTAAAGTCAACCTTCTCCATTGAGTCGACTTAGTATTCATGCAAAATTTTGTAGTTTTTGAGCTCTGTAGATTTGAATTATTCAAAAACCACCTACACATACTTAAATGGGATCGATAAGACTGCTTGACGATGATAAAAGTCTGTCTTATCAGATGTTTCCTTGTTGTAAGATCCCGATATATACAAGTTTTGATGTACACTACTTGAAGGCGATATGCAATACAGTGATTTGTCAAATCAATGTATTTTTTATCATCATTATTATCTTTTTATAGCAAGTAGCTACGCAATCATCTCATCAATTATTGTCCTGGGTAGGACGTTGACTGGAGAGGCAAGATTGTGGTGATTTTAAATTAATATTTTTTTTTTCAATTCCTAATCTTAGCACTACAGCAGAGTTATATTGATTTCATCAAGAAAATCCTATTACCTTTTACAATACATGTAAAGGTTCAGAAAAATAATCAGGTGACAATGTAGCTACACCAAGTAATATTCTTTTATCAACCCTCCAGAATCGTTTCTTTAAAAAACAATTAAAAAATACTTATTTTCACTATTTCTACTGAGTTAAGGAATTTTAAGGTAACTGAACATTGCGTCTCTCCAATGCCTTGGTTTTGTCATTTTTGTTTTCATTGCTTCTTTCCCAAAAAGATTTTGCGTTTAAATCTGGTGTTGGCCTATAACAACTCGAGCAATCTCAACAATGAGCTAAAGGTGAAACATTTAATAAACAAATAAAATTCATATCTATGATACATTCAACGTGTATGTTTCTTTATAGGGAAGAATCCAAAAGTATTAGAACTTTTACATTGTGACATGTAAAACGATGAGGGCGCTATCATTAAGTTTTTTGTAGTGCAATACCGTTTTGCCATCGCTTCAGGTAACTTAAAGCACTTCAAATGTAATAGCCCATTAAAATGCCAGCGGTGACTGCAGCTAGAATGTCTATTCATTAGTGTACATAATCACAGAAACTCTTGTATCAACATCCTCATCTACTCCAACTTGTGACCGTTCCCTAATGTATCATTAATGTATCATTAATAGAAGAATAGCATAAACAACACATGTGGCCAGAAGATCTATTCATCAATGGCTACAATCACAGAAACTCCCGAAACAGTTTCTTTGCTGACTTGGACTAAGGGAGTTTCTCCCAAGCTGAAGGTATACGGGGATGTGCCACGGTTTAGGTACCTTTTCAGCTATTTTGGTATATCGATGGATTGGCTTTTAGTGGAGATCAATACACCCAATTGGACGCATTTTGGCAAAAGTACCCTTAATTTGGGTACTTTTTGGTGCTTTTGGTTGCAACTTTGTATACTGATGGGTAGCAAAAACAGCAAAAAGTAGGTATAGAGAAAGTCAGCATACGAAAATCTGCGTGGCACACCTCCGTACAAAACATTTCGAAAAAGCCCCCCCCCACTCGGACTTGAAACCGCTCCCTAATGTAACATACTACTCACACAGACATTGATCACCACATTGACTTTGCAGCATCATTAATATGAGAATAGCATAAACACCATCTGAACAAATAACGTAAAATGGCGCCAAGATATACGTAAACCACTTAACGCTTGAACAATTGTTTACATTAACCAGAAAATTTATGCTTGCGTCGATATAAAAGATTCATAACAATTAACTTCAAAGTTAATATTAAGCAATATTATTCTACCGATAGATATAATGTATAAAGTGTGTCAATTATGGTTTGACAATGGAGGAATCAGATGTTATTAAGCACACGTGATTGCCTATTGCAAATATTTGAACAATGGCGCATTCAGATATGCTACTCAATATATTATTCAAACTCCCTTGCAAAATCGTGTTAGACGATTTTCTCATTCATTTATCATTCCGAATATAAATGTGTATCTATTTATAAATGCGAGGTGTGCAGACACAGCAGACATAGAATAATTGGTTGCAGATTTATGTTATGTTGTAATTACATTTCGCAGTTATTTTTTATTATGCAATTCACATAAGCCAAGTGCGTCAAATCGTTATGTCAAGGGCATGAATGCAATTTAACAAAAATGATGTTGACAGTTTTTGTCGCCTAACATTTGAAATATTTTAAGATCGTACAATATAATGTAGCAAATCATTAAATATTGATTTCTTTCCCTAGGTGCACAAATGCCTTAATACATGTATACATTAATGGTAGATACAAAATACATAGCATCAAACAAATTTGTGAACGTGAATTTGCAAAATAGTGTAGTGGACTATTTTGACCAAGAATCTAAATGAAATCAAACTTTTACACTCGATTAAAATTGAAAACATTTCTTTCCGTGATGCCTTAATAATGGCATAATACATAGCATCAACCATATTTGTCACCGTTCATTATTATATGCAAGCATATATAGTATAGTGCACTGTTTTGCCCAATAATCTAAATGTAATCAACTTTTTACTCTATATTATAATTGAAAGCATAGTAATGGAGAAAACAAATAGATTGACTCATATTAATAAATTGTATAACTTGCTTCTTTGTGAAAACGAATATACCTGTCGGAGAATCGTGCACACCATGGTCCACCAGTGAAGATAATTATTACCACTGTGGGGCCCAAACTCAGTTTAGTTTCTTCTGTTGTATGTTCAGGTAATATAAGTCATCAGTTAATTGACTGGCATTGCTTAACAGGTTCATTTGTCTCCTTTTTTAAAAACCCGTCAAGAAGGAGTGATAGAATATTTAGCACATAAGAAAACAAACAAAGCGTCATAGTGCCATATCATGTTACTAGGGTAAATATTTACGACATACACCCTGCACTTTTCTTTATACAATGCTCTCTCTAAACCTTTCATTGAGCAAGCTGAAGCTACATCCTATATTAAGTTTAGTAACACATCGTCCCAATCGTGTCAATTTCTTCATTCTAACTCAGTATAATGAGACAACACAACCTCGCTGTCGGCAACGCAATCCTTTCTTTGCGCAAAAGTGGCTTTAATCACCCCGTCAATGTTGTTAACAAGGATATAATTGCTTTATAAGTGAGGGTAGATATGCAGATGTTAGAGCTGTACCAGCACTGGTTGTACATCGGTTTCATGAATATAATAATACAGAACGGAAAGGTTTCTTTGTTTACCTTTTATCTGCGGAAAACAATTAAAATTATCGACAGGATAGACATTTTTGAAATGAAAAATTAAATGAAACGGTTAACAATAAAATCAAGCTTTTCCAGTAAGAGCACTATTCTAGTTTTATTACGCTTTCTGTAAAATTATGAGGAAAAATATAGAGCCATTTTAGTTTTATATATTAGCAGTGCATTAATTCAAGAGATGCCAATTCTCCAAGCTGAAGAGGAGCAAATAACTAACCTGCAACCAAATGAACTTACTAAAGATTCGCTTCCACGCTCTGTTATGTTCTTTTTAGCATTGCATATTTCTAATGTGCATAGTCCTACGGGGTTTAGAAGCGGGAAATTGGGATTAACTGCTTTACTGCACGATTCCCTTTATTTTTATCCAATTCGAGGAGTCAAAGAAATTTAATATTATTATTTTGAAATTATTGGCAGTTGCTAATGTTAGAGAGCAATTGAAATTTCCATCCTGAAACAAAACTTGTATGAATTTATTGGGGGGTTATGCAAATAAGCATGTGTTATAAGAATGCGCGGTTGGGTGGTTTCAAGTCGGATATAAATAATTACTAAAGTTAGTTAGTGGCGTAGTTTTTACAGTGTAAAGTGCTGAAAGGATCTCTACCCTTTTGCGCTTGTGTTCGATAGTTCAGCCTGCAGTTGAGCGTGGTGTTTAACTATGAAATAAAATATTTCCCTCGACATTTTTTGTATCTAAATCCACCGTCTATCACCATTTTTGTATACAAAACCTATAGGTGTAATGTATTTGGGTTAAGTAATCAACTTCATTGACAACCCTGGGGCATTTTAAAAGTAGTTAAAACCAGAAAGAAACCTTCTGGTTACAAAGATAAATCCCTCAAGATGACGGTGACGTTTTCAAGCCCAAAATGATGCCGTTCTTTTGTGATTATTACCCATTTTACCTGCGCTATATAGATAGAAACAATTTGATGCACTAGATTCCCTTTTATATGAAACATTGACATTAATGCTCCGTACTCCTGTTTTCATTTAACAAGCATGTCAGCGTCTTTTTTAGATTGATAAAAATAAAATAAAAGTCTCAAGAACTTCTGTATGAATAGAATGTATATTTGTACTTATATCAAATCAAGATTCAGGAAAAAGTATGGAAATAAAAACCAAACCAAAATTTTTTTAAAACGTTTAAAAATTAGAAGCTGTGCATACCAGCATTGAGAGGCTTATTTTGTGCACTACCAACCGTTGACACATCAATCTTCTGATGATACATATGTAGGTTAAAAGAGACATGTACCTTTTGTGGTAATGAAAGGCAACAAAGCTACATGGACTAATTATTAAAAGCGAGGTTATGAGAGTACATATGCGAAAAGGGGTCACATGTGTTAGTAATAAACTAAAATTGTGTGTTAATGACCTGAAAACACACGATTCGATATTAAAGCGTGATATTTTATGCTGTTAACTCTACACTTTCAATTTTAAAAGTGTATTTTTTTATATTTCAATTTTAAGATGATAAAATAGTTCCACAAAAATGATTCCAATTAAAAAGGCAACGTTTTATGTTAAATTTATTGTTAATCTCATAATACAATGTGGTAATAGTTCAATAGTCACACCATTAATGGCAACTGCAAAAATATTTCCTTATACAAAGCAGTCAGATAAAAAAGGAAATATTCTGTTGCAGTAAAACAATACACATCAGTCTGCAACAGCCTGATTTATTATCATATCATGTCATAGATTATACATAAATGGGTATACATACTAAAATAGTAAAAACTGATTTCTTTTAAAAACAAGCTACAGTTTGATCTGCTCGTAATCGGCGGGAATTGTTAGGCTTTTATCACTACGCCGAAAAGTAGACCCGCATTAAAAGTGTCATAGTTGACCTATCTGGTCTCTAGTGTGCTTGTTAAAGAAAATAGACAAAGTATCATACTTGAATGAATAATTTGTGATGCTTCTAGACAATTCTCGAAATACAATATAATAGATATTAATCCGCGATGTTATAAGGCCCGCCGATTACGAGCTGATCAAAGTATAGTGCATGCAGTATATATTAGCAGAAAGTAAGTTGTTATTGTATAGGCTTGCAGGTGGAATGACTAATCACTTATAGTATGGTGTTAAAACATACTCATCTACATGATATCTTTGACTGCCTCTAGTTCAATGACATGAACTACATTGGGCTATTCCAGTTGAAACCCATATACCCCCTGTAGAAGACATGGCCTTATTTATTCAAACAGGGAGTGTGAATTTCAAATAGGGTTACCTGAATTGGTGACTCCATTTGAAATCTACACCCCCTGTGTGGGAGATTAAGGTTGTGTCTTCAATAGAGGGTATATAGATTTCAACTTGAATTTCAAATAGGGTTACCTGAATGGGTGACTCCATTTGAAATCTACACCCCCTGTGTGGGAGATTAAGGTTGTGTCTTCAATAGAGGGTATATATATAGATTTCAACTTGAATTTCAAATAGGGTTACCTGAATGGGTGACTCCATTTGAAATCTACACCCCCTGTGAGAGAGATTAAGGTCATATCTTCCACACAGGGTGTATAGATTTCAACTTCAATAGCCCATTGATTCTTCTACGGTAAAAGGTGGTATCGCGGTGTGGTCAAGATGATAGCGAGAATAGTTCCTGGAACCGGTAAAACTACTCTATGCTCAAAATTGCGTGTTACAATGACATTCCCTTATTTGCAAGAATGGTTGATGTAGCTTTTCAGAATGTGGTTATTGCGATCTGGTCTTGTAGGGCATATATTGGGAACAAATAATAGGTTTAATGACATAACTTAGAATTCTGTGAGGATACTTTATTCTGAAAATGATGATTTTAAATATACATGTACGTATGGGAAATGACTGATTTACAAAATGATCAAATAAATAAATAAAATAAATAAATAAAATAAATAAATTTACATAGCGCTTTTTCCAGAGGATTCAAAGCGCTGTAATTTCGCTGCGTGGTGAATTATCACAATCAGATCGCATCAAAACTCAAGTATTTTTTCATTAAATGCGGTATATATCTAAATAGAAAATTGCACATGCTTCATTCTATATTTATCAACATTAAATGTATTCTATTCTGAAAAAGGCGAGTATCGATTTAGAGAACCTTAGCTAGACGTTCTAATTTTGTGAAAAAGACCATCAAATTGAAACCTTTAGCGGCTGGGCACGTATTTACTACAAGCAATATCCACTAATGAATATAATTTCATCACATTCTAGTTCACAGCGGACACCACTAAAGGAAATATATTATTAATGTCAGTAAATTACAGGTAATGTCATATTTTTTAAAGTATGACACCATTAAAGGAAATATAATGTCAGTAAATTACAGGTAATTTTCTAAATAAATCAGACGGAGGAAAAAGGAAGTATAATGCCTAAAAATGTTTCATTTGACACACAGTGTTTCGAGTTCATATTAATTTCTGTACATTATCAATTGCAATTAAAACTAAAATAAAAGCAATGAACCAATACAAGAACACCAATATGAACTTTGCACACTAGCTATGATGTAACTGTTAACCTAGCTATTTAAACCAATTTTTCCTTAATTTACCACTATTTAGCATTTTTCAATACTTTTTAAAAATTCTACATGGAAATGTCTCATATAAGTACAAATATGCACGGATCTAGTTCAAGTGTTTGTGACATAGTATAGCCCTATTCATATTTAGAACGGATCTCTAGTGAATTTAACTACCTTCGTACAGCGATACCTGTTCTGACGCGTTGGCCTATCCGCTAGATCACTCGATTACATTCCGGCTTGACACGGTGACACTTTGAAACATAAAACACCCTAGTTTTTTACTTCTTATCTTCACACTCTAACACATTTCGGCAAACATACACGTAGGTTTGATGCATTGGCACAGCCACATTATTTTATTTCCAACAACTTAACTCTGTTGTTTAAAATGCGAACTTGATCAATTCTGTCACGAATGCAACAGGCATGAGTCGATGTTGTGAAATCTTTCAATTTAATAAGGTCAATTGTACGTGGGTAGATTACTCGCATCTTTAGATAACCCACCTACATTTGATGCTAAAAATTCCCTGAAACCTAGCAAAAGAGTGATGACGTCATACATACGGTAATGACTTGCGGTATATATCGATATGTATATCTATAGTTAAGCTTCACTATCAAATGCAATTTTGTATGTACTTGTGTAGGGAAGTATCGGGGGTATATACAGGTCAAAGGGTGAAGGAGGTGATGTATTTTGTATTATGGGACATGATGCAAATTATTATAATTATTATTATTATAATTATTATTATTATTATTATTATTATTATTATTATTATTAGTGTTATTATTATTATTATCATCATCATCATCATCATCATTATCATCAGCATTATTATTATTATCATCATCATTCCTAGAAATGCTCTCTAATAGATGCAATTGTCCATACAACAATAAATGTGTCTTGTTTGACGATAACAATTTGCATTTAACAATAACATTTACAATGTTTGATGAAGCAACTTCATTCAAAGCTTCTGGACAAAGAGATACATTTCCTTTTCTGATTCGAGCCATTTGTGACAATGATATATTACAAAGACAGAAAATAACCGAACATTGTATTCTCCTTAAAGCATAAACACATTTCATCAGCTGATCAGATTTGATTTTAACAAAGTACTTCAATGTTGTTTTGTATTGCTTCAGCCTTGGGCAAGCCATGCATTAACTACAAAATCACATACATCATGTTTGGTCATTTATCTTATAGTTCTAAAATATAAAAGAAATGTTGATCGAAAATGGCGAAAAATGGTAGCTGCCTTTTAATGAAATAAGACACTTTTTATATTATTATTATTATTCATCTGTTTGATGTATGTTTTATTTAATTTTTTAATATTTATTTTATATAAGGAAACGATGAAAAATAAAAACTATTTATTCTCGGAACAGAAAAGGTAAACGGTAAAGCAATACAAAATACCACCATTTCCCCCCTTTTACGTGTAACTAATGTTATTTGGATATTGCTCACGTTACACACAAATGTCGACAATTTGATCTATTGCTCAACAAGGCTATTATTACAACCTTTGATTCAGTAAAATGTACACCAAGGACCACTGATATATAGAGATCAGAATTTCCACCCACTCATCTACGTGGGAAGCAAGCATATCAATATGCTTGTTTAAATGTCTAAGGGCCCGAACATTTACCAGCAATTGCCGTTCGTTGCTTGGGGCATGAAATCCGTGGGCTTGGACCAACGTCTCTTACGTCAGGGGCATCTGAGCAATGGGGTTTTAACCACCCACATTTTGCTGAGCCTCCATAGGGCTTGTATTTGCCACTCATGGGGGGCAGTACTGGCTACTATTAGGGGTACCATTGGACGTTCTTGCACTTGGGTTGTGCCCCGAGTTGTCCATTGGCCATCAACGTCCCAAGGCCTGCTAAGCTTTCAGCCTTAAGCATTAATTATCCCTGTTCCTGGCCCGTCTTGGGGCTCATAACTTTTTGGCGTTTGGCCCACCCACGCCACAAGATAGTACATGGGGTTGCTCATTGGCCACCCACATTTTGCTGAACTTTGTTTGGTTTGTGCATTTGCAACTCATTGTGTACTTGTGAGTACTGGTTACTATTGAGGGTACCATTGGACGTCCTTACACTTGGTTTGTGCCTCGAGTCCTTACACTTGGTTTGTGCCACCAACTTCCTAAAGCCTGCTAAGCTGCGGCCTTCAGCATTTACTATACTTGTCCCTTGAGGCTATTAAAGCCGCGGAGTTTGAGCGTAGGCCAGACCGGTCTTGGGGCTCGTAAGTTTTAGCGTTTGCGTATCGGCTCACCCACGCCACAAGATTGAACATACAAGTAGTAGATGGCAGCTTCGTATTGATATGTTATTGCGATTCACCTGTCAGAATCAAAGTATAGATTTAACCAACAGGGAATTCCCGAAAACAATCCATCACAACATAGATTATATAACAATGAAACAGTAGATTTCAAAAAGAACTAATCCGCTCATTCAAATAGCTCCCGGTAATGGATGTTATATTTAGATACTCCACCTGTGCATTAACCGTCGAATTCCAATCGGCGTAAAATGCTATTGCTACCAGTAAAAGCAGTTTGGTAAAAAACAATATAAATTAATGTTGCCGGAAATAAGAAAGTGAAATGTATATAGCAGAATTAAGTGGTACTCTAGGTGTGCTCAAGGCACACGGTATAATGCACAGTAAACAAATTCAATTACAGTGTCTTATAATTCTTATATCAAAGATCAAATGTCCATAATGCATATCGCATTCCAAAGGATAATGCAATTACCTCGAAGCACCAGAACAGGTGCGCCGTTAACATACTCCTACACTTGAAAAACATTCTTTAACCAGATGTGCTTTGTGGATTCTTTTACGTGGCGTGAACTTGACATAAACAGTGCAAGCAAAAAATAACATACCCTTTTTACAAAACGATGTAGAAACACTATTGCACGTATAGACTATTTTCAAATTTGCATCTATATGGAAAAAAATACCAGATGTAGTGATAAAATAACTCTAATTGTTTAAACTTTCAATTTTTATATGTAAAAAAAGACACACAAAAAGAGATTTTGTATATTGCATTTTTACTTTGCCTTCCTGAAATAATTTATTTCCGTTTTTGATAGTGCTACAAAAAAATCACTAAAGACAGAATGAAACCGATAACTTTACGGGTAGAAATCCGGGTTTTAATCAAATCTACGTAAAAGTGTATCGTTACCTAATGGTACAAATTAAAGAGAGAAAAGTCTTCAATTTAAGGGAGAGGAAAAGAAAAACGTTCGTGACATAACGATATATGGTAGTGTTATATGCAAAAAACGTTCGAATTAGAGAATAGCAACGGCTGCCGGGTAAAATAGTCGCATTGACAATCTCTTCTTGTGACAAGATAGGAATATTCTTTGAGCTTGTTTTTTTATTTTTCAAACGTTATTCTCGGATAATATTTTGTTATAACAAAATAATAATTCAGGCTATGAATTGTCAAATAAGAATTTGTTTGCTGCAAAAGTGATTAATTTAACTCATGGCAGGTATCACGCCATCGAACAGATACATCCCTCTCGAAGTCACACTACAATATACTTAAAAAGAAACTAGAAACGCTCGTGGTGGATCCAATGCTGATACTCGGGAAGTAAATGCACAACAGTTTGCAGCTCAGATTTGATATGGATACGACAGTTCAACAGACAGACGCGTGCGCTGAATTAAAGTGGTGCGCTTCGAAGTAAACACTATAAATACGAAGATTACAAGAACTTTAAAGAGTGGATGTTGAAGGAACTTTTGAAGAATGCGATGTAATTATAGTATTTGATGTGAGTGTGCTGGGATGTGCTGCATGGTGTGTGCCTGTGCATACTTGGTAAAATTACATTCACAATTAAATGAGGTTTCTCGGTTATTGTGTTGAATTAGTATAAAATAATGGCTTAAATCCCGGGACTTGAATATGATTGTGTTATATAACATCCGTACGATATTGTATTGTATTGTATTTTTTCACATTGCATAATATTGCTGTTTATTGTTTTATTTTGTATTACATTGTATTACTTTAAATTCTACCGTATTCTATTAGTAGCAAATTACATCATAATTATTGTACTTGCACAGTATTGCCTTGTTTTGTATTATATTGTCATTACATTACATTGTATTGTACGAATTGTATTGTAGTGTAGTGTAGTGTGATATGTAGTGTAGTGTTTAGTGTAATGTAATGTAATGTAATGTAAGGCAGTGTTCAGTGAAGTGTAGTGTGGTGTAGTGAGTGGATTGTGCAATGTAATGTAATGTAATGTAATGTAATGTAATGTGGTGTGGTGTGGTGTGGTGTGGTGTGGTGTGGTGCGGTGCGGTGCGGTGCGGTGCGGTGCAGTGCAGTGTAGCGTAGCGTAGGGTAGGGTAGTGTAGTGTAGTGTAGTGTAGTGTAGTGTAGTGTAGTGTAGTGTAGTGTAGTGTAGTGTAGTGTAGTGTAGTGCAGTGCAGTGCAGTGTAGTGAGTGCAATGCAGTGCAGTGCAGTGCAGTGCAGTGCAGTGCAGTGCTGTGCAGTGCTGTGCAGTGCAGTGCAGTGTAGTCAGTGATATCCCACGATTGGATATTGGCTTCCCTGCCACCCATCCCCCGGCGCCGCCTCTGAGTGTAGGGCACCTTTAGTGCCGTGTATCATTATTAATCAGTACATGTATAAAATGAATTGCGAGTATGCTGTATGGTGTCTTGAAGGTGCTTGACAATATTGGGCCATTCCAGTTGAAATCCACACTACCCCTGTGGAAGGTTTTGGAAATATTCTCCACAAGGTGTGTATGTTTTTCAAACATATATTGGTCAGGTTTAATCATTTTGAAACCCATACTCCCCCTGTATTATGGCTTTACCTATATCTTCCACAACTGAAGTCACCCAATTCTACTCAAAATTGATACCACCTCTGTGGCAGACTTGAATTAAATCTTCCACAGGGGGAGTATGGATTTTAAATGGAATAGCCCTTTGCCATAAAGCGCAACCCAGACGAGTGGGTTAACCAGGAACTGTACAAAGACAAACAACTTAACGTCAGTCCAGTGAGACAATATGCTCCAATGCTTTGTAGTCTAGTTCTATTTCAAACATGGCCTCTGCTAATCATGAATGATACACACTCTCCAAACAAACAGGTTATGGCTTGTCTGTATTGTATCATCGGAATAAACCAGAATGTGGAATGCCGGAATTTATGCTCGGAGTAATACGTTGTAGAAAGAACTATTACACTGAGAAGAACGGCAGTTCCTTTCTCATATTGACGCGAGCGTACTGGTAATGAGCAACATACGCGGAGCTTTGTGTTCACTTGCGATCTGCGCCGACCAACGATTTGACGCACAATCGGCCAATCAGATTATCGGTCTGTTGCTATGATTGTCAGACGATTGATCCGGCGAATCAGAACCCCACTTTCGTGTTTACGCTTTGTACGCTCTTAAAAATGTAAACAAGTGCCGTTCTTTGACAAAAACTTTAAAATAAACCACTCTAATGATACACGTGGCTTACTTTGTTTATTATAGTTTGATCAGCTCGTAATCGGCGGGCCTTATCACCGCGCGGATTAATATATATTTGTCTACTTTGTCTACTTTTATTAACCAGCACAATATATACCAAACCGGTCAACTATATCACTCTTAACGTCAGTCTACTGTTCGGCGTAGTGGTAAAAGCCTAACAATTCCCGCCGATTACGAGCTGATACAAATATTGATAAAAAAAGAGTGATACAAAACAATAAAAGAATGTTTCCTTTTGTGTGACTTTTCACACACGAATATTACCTTCATCACAATAAAACAAATCAAAATCACTGCATGCTAATACTAATTAATTCATTCATGTATTACAAATTCAACTTGTTTTATATTCTTTTGTGGTTTTATTTGGATTTATATAAAATCAAAACCTTGCCCTTATATTTGAAATCCTATTTGAAAAGTTCTCCTAAACCGTAACTAACACTAACTTAAAATCATCTAAATTCCCAAAATGTTGCAAAAAGGAAGCTCTTGAATTTCCTTTCTGAATATAAAACACACTCTTTTGTTATGCAATGATTTTAAAGTAGGCCCTGACACGGTTAGTATTTAGCAGAACACCAATCCAACTGATTAAATTCACTACTGCTTCACGCTCATTCCACATTTGCAATAATTAAAACACAACTTCACGAACTAAGTGGTGGCTAAAATTAGGTCCCTATATAGTTCATTAACCATTAGTACAAGCAAGCAAGCGAGCAAGCCGCGCGCTTAATCTCTTTGCTTTTCATGTGTTTTGTCCATTAGCTCGTTCTTGTATATTGATTTTCTTTAAAACAGTTCCTTCAGTTGTTTTAAATTCTAGTACACACCTGGTGAAAATGGGCTATTCCAGTTGAAACCCATACACCCCCTATTAAAGACATGACCTTAATATCCCATACAGTGGTGTGTAGATTTCAAAATGGAGTCACCCATTCAGGTAATTTCATTTGAAATTCACACTCCTTTTGTAGAAGATTAAGGTCATGTCTTCCATAGGGGGTGAATGGATTTCAACTGGAATATGTACATTAGATATTGTTAATTGTAATTACTAGACTATAATGTTTATAAGACTATATTAATTTTTTAAGTGATCAAAAAAAAGTATCTGAAGCATTCAAATGAAAAAGCTACAGACTCAGACATGCAACTAACAAAGGAGAAACTTATAATTAAAGACCGAATTAAAAAGATAAGTTTGCGTATGACGTCCTGACAACCAGACCAAAAATGCTGTACTGCGCAGGTCAGCAACCAATCACCGCTCGCCTTTGTCCTGACGTCAGACGCAAATAAGTTTTCTTCTAAAATGACAACTTCTGCAACCTAACATAGACGGATGGTTTATTTTTATTGGTAATTGGTCAATTTCTGCGTAAACCGAAGCCAAACAGACAGAAGACCTTAATGGTATTCATATTTTGATCACCGGATGGTTCCTTTTTTTTTTAAATTTGTTTTGAAACTCAACATTGTTGCTATTGCAAAGAATACAGTTTTCAGACGCATGTCTAGACGACATTAAAATATATAAATAGCATACTAGTATGGCCATCTGCTAAGCCTGCCTTCGAGAGGATGTTTTTTCTATTGAAATAATACTGAGTGGGGCACATACTCAAATTTTGTTGCAATGTTACAAGAGAATAACAAACAAAAATACTACAAGGATGAAGTAGGAGAAGAAGAAGGAAGGGAAGGGAAGGGAAGGGAGGAAAGGGGAAGGGAAGGGAAGGGAAAGGAAGGGAAAGGAAGAGAAGGGAAAGGAAGGGAAAGGAAGGAAGGAAGGAAGGGAAGGGAAGGAAGGAGAGGAGAGGAGAGGAGAGGAGAGGAGAGAGAGGAGAGGAGAGGAGAGAAGAGAAGAGAAGAGAAGAGAAGAGAAGAGAAGAGAAGAGAGAGAGAGGAGAGGAGAGGAGAGGAGAGGAGAGAGAGGAGAGAGAAGAGAAGAAAAGAGAATAAGAAATACAAGGCAGACTACTAAGTATGGTGATGGTGACATTTAAAATCATTTATATGTATACTGTAATAGGTAATGAAAAGACAAGCTTTTAAACTCATTTACACGCGCACTTTTCATCAACAACAAAGTGTTATCGATTTACCATACCAGGCGACGTCATGTACAATAAACCATAGCTTCAAAACTGTTTAACATTTATACCAGGAGAGGGGGTGTTACAACACTGATGTATCTGGTAGTAGGGTGTGAGTGTGTGTTCACGACTATAGTGAGAAGAGAAGAGAAGAGAAGAGAAGAGAAGAGAGAAGAGAAGAGAAGAGAAGAGAAGAGAAGAGAAGAGAAGAGAAGAGAAGAGAAGAGAAGAGAAGAGAAGAGAAGAGAAGAGAAGAGAAGAGAAGAGAAGAGAAGAGAAGAGAAGAGAAGAGAAGAGAAGAGAAGAGAAGAGAAGAGAAGAGAAGAGAAGAGAAGAGAAGAGAAGAGAAGAGAAGAGAAGAGAAGAGAGGAGAGGAGAGGAGAGGGGAGGAGGAGAGGAGAGGAGAGGACGGAGGAGAGGAGAGGAGAGGAGAGGAGAGGAGAGAGGAGAGGAGAGGAGAGGAGAGGAGAGGAGAGGAGAGGAGAGGAGAGGAGAGGAGAGAGAGGAGAGGAGAGGAGAATTAGCACACAAAAATGGAAGCTGGAAGCAAATGTTTGTTTTCATCAATTAAGATCAGGATAAACATGTTGTTTGTGGGTGGGATATGTATGTTACAATAGCGGTGCATGTAGGGATATGCGTGTGTGTTCAAGACCATAGTAGGAGGTTTTTCAGGCACTGGTAAAACTACTTTGGGCTCAACATTGCATGTTAAAGTCGCATTCACAGATCTTAATGTTAATGTTGTAGCGCAGCCATAATTAGCACACAAAAAAGGAAACTGGAAAGCAAATTTGTTTTTATCAAATGAGATAAGTATAAACATTTGTTTTTGGGTGTGGTATATTCTTGTCAGAATAGCGGTGTTACTGTAGGGTGATACGTGTGTATTCACTTCTATAGTGAGAGGGGTGCCAGGCACCGGTAAAACTATTCTGTGCTCAAGATTGCATGTTAAAGTTGCATACACAGATCTCAACATTTAACATGTTGATGTTGTAGCGCAGCCATAATTAGCACACAAAAAGGTAAGTGGAAACCAAAATGTCTATTTTTTATTAAATAAGCAAAGTTCACATTTTGTCTCACGGATTTGAAAAAAATCGCAGACAAGGCTTTCGAAAGTTTGTTGATAATTATACCCTCAAGTCCGTAAGTTTTTTATAAGCTACGGAGAATATATTTTCTCCGTATAATTTAAAATCGATTGACAAAATATGTCAGAAAGTGCGGGCCTCTCCGGTGTATTTACATTATATTCCAAATGTTTAGTTTCATCCATAATAGCGCATAGTACAGACTCGTGGCTTACATGAAATGTTTTGATAATGGCTGGTTACCATTAAAATAGTTCTATGCTACTGGAAATTGTTTACAAGCGGGTTCAGGATCAAAGCCATCTTATTTGCTTCATAAAAGTACATCTAAATGACGATTTCTAGTTTGATTATTGAGACAGGTGTCTTCAGTATTGGAGCCAACCTATAATGAAAGACAGAGATAAACAGACTAGTTCGCGTCTGACGTCAGGGCAAAGGCGCGCCGTGATTGGTTGTCGACCTGCGCAGTACGACATTTTCTGTCTAGTTGTCAGAATTTCAGTCGCGCACTAGTCTTTTTCTCTGTCTTTCATTATATTTCACAAAATTCTGCTGTGATATCCCGTAACATCGTATCCGTCTATCCCAAGAAAGAATAGTTGTTTTTTAGTACATACCTTTTTGTCCAATTCAAAATTTAACACGTTATTATTCATAACCACACAGGTCTCCTATCAAGTTCATGAAATACGATCCTGTCTTGCATACTGAAAAATTATACTAGTCTGGCGACTTATAAACAATATTGATTTTACGACAGAGTTCGGATAACCAGTAGAAACATTTATTTCTTTCCTGTATAAATCTATGTCCGCAGGGTGTTATATCAATCATATTTTGATTACATACTAAAGGAGAGGAAAGATACGTTTCACACATTCAGCGCTATTCCATCTCATCAATATTTATGCAAAAAAAGTACTTTGTGTTTATGCTCTGAAAAAGCAATCATAAAATGTGAATATATCAAGGCGCCCTTTATTTGCGAGGTGTGACTATTTAAAGCTAACATCCGGTATCTATCCGATTCTTCTATTATCTCCAGAACAATAGGCATTGTCTAAAGAATATTTAACTGATACTAAATATGTACGTCCTAGCTTGATTACAATTTTAGTTATTTTTATCAAATACCGTCATCTAAATGCAAAATGATAATTTCTAGTTTGAATATTGAGACAGTTGTCTTCAATATTGTAGCCAACCTATTTCATAACATTCTGCTGTGATATCCCGTAACACCGCATCCCTCTATCCCAAGAAAGAATAGTTGTTTTTTAGTACAGACCTTTTTGTCCAATTCAAAATTTAACACGTTATTATTCATAACCACACAGGTCTCCTATCAAGTTCATGAAATACGATCCTGTCTTGCATACTGAAAAATTATACTAGTCTGGCGACTTATAAACAATATTGATTTTACGACAGAGTTCGACTAACCAGTAGAAACATTTATTTCTTTCCTGAATAAATCTATGTCCGCAGGGTGTTATATCAATCATATTTTGATTACATACTAAAGGGGAGGAAAGATACGTTTCACACATTCAGCGCTATTCCATCTCATCAATATTTATGCAAAAAAAGTACTTTGTGTTTATGCTCTGAAAAAGCAATCATAAAATGTGAATATATCAAGGCGCCGTTTATTTGTGAGGTGTGATTCTTTAAAGCTAACATCCGGTATCTATCCGATTCTTCTATTATCTCCAGAACAATAGGCATTGTCTAAAGAATATTTAACTGATACTAAATATGTACGTCCTAGCTTGATTACAATTTTAGTTATTTTTATCAAATACTGTCAACTAAATAAAAAAAGTATTATTTTACAAAATAAATAGCATATTGTCATCTTTCAGTGAGTAATGGGATAAATGCGACAATAAGATGATTTATGTCACCTACAAATCTGCTATATTTATGATGTGAATAATATTTTGAGATATATAATTTGCAACTCCTTTCAGACTACAATTTTCCCAGATTCTCTTTCGATACCTATTTGCAGATTAGATTTGTAAACAAATACAATCAAAACCAGCAAGATTTTTGAGACTGGTTTTCGAAATTCAGCAGAATTTTAAATCAAACAAAATAACTGAAAACGACAAGCGTATTATATTTCTTATCCCCGACTCCCAATACCACCGAATGAAATAAAAATAAGGGTATGTTTTACTGTTCAACTGATATGTATTACATAGATAAATCTTTGATAGAAGTAAATGATAGAATAATTTATCCGGGAACATGTGGTTTTGAAATTATGCAAATATTTTTTGTTTATACATGGTAGATGGGTAATGATACTGGCATTATGGTATTTCGAATGTATAATATACACGGATAATATACACGTTAACAATTTTCCACAGGCGTGTTCCTAACATGTTGAACATCACATTATCGTCACTGGGCGGGAAAAAACCGCTCGTAAAGTCGGCAAATTGTATTTCGAGTTACAGTGCAAAATGTGCATAGAGCTTGTATTCATATGTCCCTATGTTTGTCCTACATGCGTCTCATTTTAGTCCAGTCAAACACCAATCTTTAATCCTATTGTTGAAGAGGATAATAAGCTTATACTTATGTATAAAATTAGTAAATAGCTTAAGTCTTTGTTTGCTTTGGCTAAATCCTGTTCAAGTGGTGGGTTAACCAACAATTAACAATGAGAGGACATTCCTGAACCTCGTTGAGTTGGGGATGATTTGAAGTGACCGCCAATTATGACCATTTGATATTTAATACCAGCAATGTGGAAAAAGAGAAATAATGTAGTGCCAAAATAATGTACCCTTTTACTGAAGGGGCAAAGTTTAACGAGTTATAACTCCGCTTCTGAACATCGTTTGAAGTCAAATGATATATCACTGTAAAGCTTATGATATAATATTCTAAACACGGAAGAAAACAAATTTGACTAGGGGCCGACTTTACGAGCGTTTCGACCTGGACGGTCACATATTATGTACATTTGGCCCTTGAATATGGATGAAGCAAACTCTTCAATATAAAGTCTACACCTACAAGGCTTAATCCATGTTCAAGGGCCAAAAGTAAATATGACTTTTTTTCATGCATGTACTTTGGCCCTTGAACATGGATGAAGCAAACTCTTCAATATAAAGTCTACACCTACAAGGCTTTATTCATATTCAAGGGCCAAAAGTACATATGAGGTTTTCCCGCCCAGTGACGTTATACAAAATAGGATTTCCGATTTATAATTGGAGTAGCTGGGTTTTGGTTAATAAGTTAGTTGCCTTGTTCTTTACGGCACAAGAAGAAGCAATCCTTCTTATAGGGTGTATCTCGGTGAAAATCGCCTATTGTAAACGATAGAAGTATGAATCCAGTCATCAACTTGACGTTTGTTTTTAAATTTTTAAGACAATATTTTGTGGCTTGTATAACTTAACATCTACTGCATGCAAATTCATTTGAGAATTGCTGCGGTGAGAACCACTCGGATGTTAGTGTCATATTTTGTAGGTATTTGTATAATCACTATTTCCGGTGCTCGCTTAATGTGACATGAAATTTATCATATTATTAATGTCATATTTATGAGGAACATTCAACTTAATGGGATATTCCATTTAAAATCCACACTACCCCTGTGTAAGATTTAGCTCAAGTTTGCCAATGAGGGAGTATTAATTCTGAATACAATAGACTATTGAAATATATTCCAGTTGTGGAAGATATAGGTAAAACCATAATACAGGGGGAGTATGGGTTTCAAGGTGAATAACTCTGAACAATTATATTTGAAAAACATACTCCCCCTGTGGAAGCTATTTCCAAAATCTTCCACAGGGGTAGTGTGGATTTCAACTGGAATAGTCCAATCCTATATAATGATAGGATTATAAAACGGTTCGCCCATCACGCGTAAATTACACGTGGCATTTTGTAACTTCAAAGCATCAAAGATACAAGACTTAGGGACGCACCATTAGATATTATCTGGAGAGGGGGGCTAGGGAGTTTTTGAAAAAAAAGTTTTGCCTCACTGATGAGTAAAAAAAAAAAAAATTTCCCCTACCCAGCTCTGTATAAAGGTATACATTAAAATTGAAAAAATTATAAAAAAAATTTGCTTCCAAAGGCAGCGAAAAAAAAAAATTTCGCCGCCTTCGGCGGCTAAAAAAAAAAAATTCTGCCTGACCCAAACTCCCTAGCCCCCCAATAATATCTAATGGTGCGTCCCTTAATTGTCTTACGCTATGGAATAGAATAAGACAGTAAAATCACTGCTGTCCGTCCGTCCGTCTGTCCGTGTGTGTGTGATTATAGGCTTATCAACATTCTCAATCTTTTGTTTGTAATCACTATTACACAGGAATAAATGTAATAAAGTTGGTATCATTGTGTGACGTTTTTGATAAAGTTTGTTCAACATGAAAATTATATCGGATTATGTTTTACTATTGATGTTATAATCGTTTTTTGTTAATTATTTTGATGATTTATTTAAGATAAGAAACACCTTACATAAGCAAGCAGCTAGACAAATTCAGCCAGTCAAGTGCCTCATAAATATTGAAATCATATTCAACGGCTGTTTATAAACCGAAGATCGGAAACCGAGGATCGAAAACCGGACCTCACTTAGACCTACAAAAGTAGAAGTATCATTCCAAAAAGAACAATTTGCATATTATTTTTCAGAAAAGGAAGATAATGTATGTGAATCATGGTTCATGAGAAAATCGGGAGATGAGAAAACTTGAAACTTATTGCTGAATGTTTCATGTCAAAATGTACTTGGTTGAGCAGCCTGCATGTGTGTACAGTCACACTTGAATGGAAGATGTCTTAGTTTTCATATAATGTGTTTTTACAGCCAAGAGTACAGGGGTATAAGAAAAGGGTACAGTTATGTTGCAATTTGCAAACTTGATTGAGGAAGAATTGCAGTAGGATCGAGATGAGGTAGGGTGAGGTTAGGGTGCCCCTAATAATATAGATATCAGCCAGCGGTGGCTAAAGAAAATACAGGTTTTCAAAATAATACATTATAATAACTCCCATTCCGCAAGATAACCACCCAAGACACCCATCTCATTCCAATACAAACCGCGCGCAACACAGGCGTCGCGCAAGCCAGTGATTTCCTTCCAACACAAACCTCGCAATGTAGCGTAAGACACGTTAGGCGGTCTTCTTGATAGAATTATAAATTCGATTAATTCCCGGGTATATCAACTACAAAATAGATTAACTTTAAAGCTTTTTGTCCTTGTGTAAATTTAGCCATGTACACTCTATAGAGTGAAAATGCATTTCTTTGTACGCTTCTGCCATCATTTGGCTTTCAGTTTGATCTACTTCACACTCTTCATCGACCATGTCACACTCGCAGTCCTCAACAGACAAGCCATAGATATAATAAAAGCACCTTTTAAATGTCACGAAAGAGACGATCTCTTATTTCTATATTTCCTTATAGGAATATTTTAACTCTCGTTACATACCGTCCTTGACATTCATATAAAATATTAAATTTCTTGAAGAATTAAGTTTTTTAAATCCACAAATTGCCTTTTAAGATAATATTTTATGACTTGTATAACTTAACATTTGCTGCATGCAAATTCATTTGAGAATTGCTGCGATGAGAAGCACTCGGATGCTAGTGTTTTGTAGGCATTTGTATAACCACTATTTCCGGCATTCTCTTAAATTATCACAATATTAATGTCATATTTTTTAAAGAACACCAAAACTTAATATTACCAATGATAAGATTATAAAACTGTTCACCCACCACACGTAATCTACACGTGGCATTTGGTAATTTCACCGTAACAATGCAAAGCTTATTTGGAATTACATATTTGATATTTCCCAGATATTTCAACAACATACTAGATTAACTTTTAAGCTTTTTATCCTATAGACAAGATACATACTCCACGTAAGAGTGAAAATGCATTTCTCTTTACGCTTTTACAATTATTTAGCTTTCACTTTGATTCATTTTAGGCTACTTTATACCCATCATCGACCAAGCCATAGATAAAATAAAATCAGCTTTTAAATGTCACGAACGAGGAGATCTATTATTTCCATATTTCCTTATTATGAGTTAAGGGCGCATGACACCAAATCACTGCGCGAAAGGTGCAATGGTGATGAGTTCCGGTTAAAAGTATATGGCTACTGGAGACAATGTGGTGTCCTTAGGGACCATGTTCTTCGTGAGGTTGGCATGTTCTGATTTAAATGAAAGATGCTAACCTATTAATGACTAAAATAGATATGAAATTATACAAATCGATTTCACAAGAAAAGTAGGCCCTGTCCGAATTACTGCTAACGGAACAAGTTTTAATACTAGTTTTGGCGTTGAAATAGCGGCGTCGCTTTTCAACATTTTTTAATAAAAAACTGAATCTGTAAAGTTCCCCAAAATTGAAGCTAAAATGAAATTTCAGTCCTTAATTAATACAGGGATGACGTTAAAAAGTGAAAAAAATTGTCACGCCTGGTAGAAAACGCCGCTTAAAAAAGTTGATTTCTACGTGCTTTTCAATGGAGAAGTTATTTGGTGGTTTACGCCCTTAACTTATGACAACATTGCCTGGCAGTATGCGCGCGCATCATCATAATTCCCATTGTTCTTTGCTTAGCAGTATGCGTGGGCATCATATTTTGTTCAGGGCCCGTGCTTTGAAAACTCCCGCCACATCATAACAATGCTATTGAACAGTGAAGTGGCTGTATACAGTTCGTTCAAGCATATCGATATACCAGTTCCTTGCCTTTGTTGATAAACGTTGGGGTCAAATCATCTATAGGTACACATGTATATTTTAACTGTCCTTGACATTCATATAATATTAAATTTCTTGAAGAATAAATTCGTCTTAACATTACAAATTACCTTTTAAGATAATATTTTGTGGCTTGTATAACTTAACATTTACTGCATGCAAATTCATTTGAGAATTTCTGCAGTGAGAAGCACTAGGATGCTAGTGTCATATTTTGTAGGTATTTGTATAACCATTATTTCCGGTGCTCTCTGAAATTATCATAATATTAATATTATTTTTTTAAGGAACATCAAAACTTTATACTGCCAAAGATAAGATTATAAAATGGTTCACCATCAAACGTATTACACATGGCGTTTTATAAGTTCAAAAACATCTTATGCCGTAACAATAGATACAAGGCTTATAGAATTCAAGGCTTATATAGAATTATAAATTCGATCTGTTCCCGGGTATTTCAACTACATAATAGATTAATTTTTAAGCCTTTCATCCTTTACTTAACGTACAGAAATAGCCACAATATATTCTCCACTCCACTTAGAGTAAAAGTGCATATCTCTATACGCTTCTGCCGTCATTTAGCTCTGACTTTTTTCATTTCAGGCTATTTTAGACCAGGTCATACGCGCATTTCCCAACAGCTAGACAAGCCAAAAATATAAAATAAAAGCACATTAAGTGTTACGTAAGAGACGATTATAATAATTTAATCACCGGAAATAAGTGGTTTTACAAATGCCTAAACACTAGTATCCAAGTGCTTCTTACCTCTGCAATTTTCAAATGAATTAGCATTAGTAAATTTAGTTATGTACAAGCCTCAAAATATTATCTTAAATGGTTATTTGCAATTTAAAGACGTAGTTATTCTTTAAGAAAGTTAGTATTTTATATGAATAGCAAAGACAGCAAGGACAGTATGCAAGGAGAGTTAAAATGTACATATAAGAAATATGGATGTGAAACCTCAGCGCAAGAAGACCGTAAGTCTACTTGGCCCCTCAACATGTATACACTAAAGTTACGTATAGTTTCTTAGGGTTTTTATGTTTAATACATGTTCAAGGGTGAAAACATCATCCTTTGTCAGGTTGTGAAATATTTGTTTTGGCCCCTGAATATGTATAAAACATTACCAAACTATACGAAACTATACGCAACGTTAGTGTATACATTTTGAGGGGCCAAGTGGACTTACGGTCTTCTTGCGCTGAGGTTTCACATCCATATTTCTTATATGTAAATTTTAACTCTCCTTGCATACTGTCCTTGCTGTCTTTGCTATTCATATAAAATACTAACTTGCTTAAAGAATAACTACGTCTTTAAATTGCAAATAACCATTTAAGATAATATTTTGAGGCTTGTACATAACTAAATTTACTAATGCTAATTCATTTGAAAATTGCAGAGGTAAGAAGCACTTGGATACTAGTGTTTAGGCATTTGTAAAACCACTTATTTCCGGTGATTAAATTATTATAATATCAATATCATATTTTTAAGGAACATCAAAACTTGATATTACCAATGATAAGATTAAAATGTTCACTCATCAAATGTAATATACACATGGCATTTTGTAATTTAAAAATATCGTATACCGTAACAATTACATGGCTTAATTAGAATTACAAATTTAATCTGTTGCTGGGTATTTTAACTACATACTAGATTAATCTTTAAGCTTTTTTATCCATTATTTAAGGGTAGACGAGGTATTTTTGGTCGAAGCCGCCACAAAACCGATTTTCATTATCTAAATCAATATATTATTGAGAAATAACACTTTGATATTTTGCAAAAGTTCGTTCTACAAATCATAAACTTTCAAACCTTGCTTGATTAATTGTTGTTAATGAGTTATGTACATTTTACAAAGGTGCTGTTGTTTCAGCCCTCTTTACAACATTACTCAAGAACCACATGACCTCCAAAAGTATATCTGTGATATTTGAATTCTTCTACACACTCTCTATGAAATGATCAATGCAATTTTTGCCAAAGCTCACTACCATTTGCAAGATGTTGTGAACTACTCACAACAGTTTATAATAGTTGCGAACCTAAACGTACAAAAATAGCCAAGATATATTCTCCATGTAAGATTGAAAGTGCATTTCTCTATACCCCTTTACAATAATTTAGCTTTCACTTTGATCTATTTCAGGCTATTTTAGACCCATCATCGACCATGTCATACGCGCAGTCCCCTACAGACAAGCCATAGATGTAACAAAAGCACCTTTTAAATGTCACGAAAGAGGAGAAATAATAAATTTCTTGAAGAATAACTACTTCTTAAAATTACAAATTACCTTTTAAGATAATATTTTGAGGCTTGTATAACTTAACATTTACTGCATGCAAATGCATTTGAGAATTGCTGCGGTAAGAAGCACTCGGATGCAAGTGTTTTGTATAACCAGTATTTCCGGTGCTCTCTGTTATTATCATGATATTAATATCATATTATTTAGGGAACATCAAACACTTAATACTGCCAAAGATAAGATTATAAAACGGTTCACCCATCAATCGTATTACACATGGCATTTTGTAATTTCAAAAACATCTTATGCCGTAGATACATGACTTAAATAGAATTACAAAATTCGATCTGTTCCCGGGTATTTCAACTACATAATAGATTAATTTTTAAGCCTTTCATCCTTTACTTAACGTACAGAAATAGCCAAGATATATATTCCATGTAAGAAGTGAAAATGCATTTCTTCTGGCATCATTTAGCTTTCACTTTTTCCATTTCAGGCTATTTTAGACCCATCATCGACCAGGTCATACGCGCAGTGCCCAACATCTAGACAAGACGCAGATATAATAAAAGCATCTTTTAAATGTCACGAAAGTGACGATCTCTTATTTCCATATTTCCTTATAGGAACATTTTAACTCTCCTTACATACCGTCCTTGACATTAATATGAAATATTAAATTTCTTGGAGAATAACTACGTCTTAAAGTTACAAGTAAGCGTAAAAGGGCGCTACTTAATTGAAGTGCCAGATGACAATGTCGTCATGGCGAGTTGGTTTTTAAAAGGTTTAAAAACCTCTCAAGTCAGGTATATGTTACATTGGTGATTTTGTAATGTATCTTTATTCTCGGACACGTTTTTTTTCATTCAATTTTTTAAAACCACTTTTATTTATTGCGTTTATTTTAAGCGAACTATACAATAAATTGTCAATAGGTGGATGTATACTTCCTTGAAATGTTATTGTAAAAGGAAGCTAATTAATGATAGCTAGGAAGCCCAAAACAATTAATTAGAGGAAAATGTTTATTTGATAGCCAGGAAGTCCCAAACAATTAGTAGGAGGATTTTAGGTACAACATCTTTTTTGGTCCTATAGCGCTATCGGTGCCCGAAGAGGTACCGATGGCACTTTTATCGTACCCTGAAGATTTGTACAGTGCATTCGTTTTTTATTTCAATGAAAAACAATAACACTATGCTAATATTAATTATTATGCTTGATACAATGTATTACATCCCCAGGGAGCGATGTTAAGAGTCATCGGTACCTAACCGGGCACCAGTGAGAAGCTGTTCATAATCACTAAAACTTCAATTGCCCTGATTGCATATTTTTTAAACTCATCTTTAATCTGTGGTTGAATGACCTGAGATAAAAAATAAAAAATGACGTCATTGTTACTTTAAGTAATGACGTCATTGTTATTTAAAGTAGTTTTAAATCATTTCTATTAAGATTCTCCAATATTGTGATTAGCATCATTGAATGGTCTAGTACCATCTGAAAAAAGAAAATCAAAGGGGTCAATATACGTAATTGCTCAGTGCCAGAAGTGGGTAAGTGCAATAGCTGCCCTGTGAACATTTGGTAATTTACACACTGTAGGCCTATAGTGAACTCATCTACACGTGGCAGTTACACATGGCAACTATTACACTTACCTACTGAGCAGTCGATATATACTCGACAATTTTGCATTTGTTCCTTCCTATTTTTCCCTTTTAACCTTCCCCTTACTAAGGGTACAGGCGGAGAGGGTTCTACAAACCCAACCCAACAGATTGTTTTCTGTTACTCTAAAGGTTCAATACCACTTATTCTCTATAAGACCGTTTTCAATGGAAAAATGGGTAATTTTTTCTCATACAAGGAACTATCACAGTGAAAATACATTATTATGCATTAAAAGTAGAAGGTTAAATCCCCAAAATGACCAAACTTTCAACGCATGATGATCTAAGCCCTTTTTTGTTTGTTTTAAACCACTGAAGTATAAAGACCGCAATTTTACAGAACGCCCTTTTGGGACGAGATTGGAGCACATCGGCTTGGTGGGAAAATAGATGTGCAGCGGATGAATTTGGGGGAAACCGTTCATCAAAACTGTAAAATAATGGTAGAAAACATTTCATTTCTGCATGTTACTCTGAAGTTTGCACATTTCTGGTTACACAGCTTGGTATTTTTCAGTGATTTTTAAACACCTTTTTCAGATGCCATGCAAGAAAATAGTTCCTCTCTTTTTTCAAGCACTGCCCAGCTCTAATTAGTGGTATTTAACCTAAAACGCTAAAATAAGCGCTCAAATGACTCGGACTAATCGTAAAGGCATCCTTTGCGCACATTTCAACTCATTTCAGGTGGTGGGTCAAACTTCGAGGGTGTGGTGAGGACCATCTTCATTTTTTATTTTTTATTTTACAAAAATAATCTAAATGATATTGAGTTCAAACTGAATTAGGTACAGCTCGTAACCAATGAGCTATTCTATTTAAAATCCACACTACCCCTGAGTGCGAATTTCAAATGGAATGAACACATTAGGTACTGCCATTAGAATTTCACCTTCTGAGAAAGATTCAATCTGAATCTTCCACAGGGGTGCGTTTCAAATGGAGCTGCCTAATGTGTTCATTCCATTTGAAAGTCATACTCCCCCTGTGGCAGATATTCCCGAAATCGTCCACAGGGGTAGTGTGGATTTTAAATGGAATAGCTTAATACAAGGAGTTACATTTGATGAGCTCATGATACGACAACGATTATACAGCTAAGAATGTATTTTTTATGAGGCGAGTTACAAAACATGCATTGCATTTATTTGCAACACATTTTATTACAAGAAATAGGTCACTAGAAGCCCTAAAAAGGAATAGAATCTAAAAATGGACTATCAGTTTTTGCAGACAGATCGGTAAATTTTAAAAATAGCGGTCTCTTGAGGCATCTTTGTTTAGTAAGGCAAAGTTTATCTCCGGTATAATTTCTATTCAATTCAGTCTAGACATTAGTACAATAATTTTACTTTACAAAGTATAACTCCATTGTTATCAACGACTTCAAAGCCGCGAAGGTTGTGGCCAGCTTTTTAAACTAATTGACAATCTTCTAATCCTGTCTTATGGATAAAAATATGAAACACGAACGATATCTGTAATCACTGCTTAATGTCTATGCCGACTACTTCAGCTTCCTGTACCTTTTATGTGCTGACAACGCTTACCATCACCGTGCAACTACTGGTAATCAATAACAAATCTCACTTAGAAAATTGCCCATTGATCGATAGCACGTTTTGGTATATTTTGATACTAATATGTTTAGTAATTAAATATGTTAAAGAGGTGACCCGATCGAGAGCCTCATTTTGCATTTTCCTTTCCTCAAAACTGAGATATTTGTATTAGGAAAACAATGGAGCGAATTCAACTCAAAATTTGGAAACATAATTATTGTTTTGGGAAGCCTCGATGTGAAATTGAAAAGATGAAAAAGTTGAACCAGGCTCCTTTAATTAAATTAATATTTTTATAAATATTAATTCGTTATTTAATGTGTCATTCATAAATTTGTCATTAACAAGAAGAATATCTTATCAACCAAGAAAATAATTACTTTTGCTAAACATTCATTTAAAATACTATATCAATTGTTCTTTCAACATTCAGCATCACAAATAATTTTTTCAGCATTACATGTTATTTCTTGGCTGACAAAACTATAAAAAATTCTTGACAAATTAGACTACATTTTCTACCAATCAATGTTTTTAGTGAGAATGTCTACGTCATGAACTGAGATATAGAAAACCATTTTCTTCATTTAATTAAGTAAGATGATAAATGAATTTTGTATTTAAAAACATATTTTCAACACATTTTGTGATAAGAAATAGGTCGCGAGACGCCCTGGAAAGGAATAAAACCTATTAATGGACTGTCAGTTATTGCAGACAAGTTGGTAAATTTGAAAAACAACCGTCGCATGAGGTATCTTTGTTCAGTAAGGCAAAGTTTATCTTACTATTCAATTCCGTCTAGACATTAGTACATTAATGTTACTTTAATAAGTATAACTCCATTGTTATCAACGACTTCAGTGGGCTATTCCGGTTGAAATCCACACTCCCCTGTGGAAGATTATGGAAATATCTGCCACGGAAGGAGTATGTTTTTCAAATGTAATTGGTCAGAGTTTATTATTTAGAAACCCTTACTCCCCCTGTATTATTGTTTTACCTATATCTATTCCACAAATGGAGTGAGTATTCCAAATGGAAGTTACCCAATTGTCTATTCTAGTCGAAACTTATACTCCCTCTGTGGAGTGTGGATTTTAAATGGAATAGCCCAATGCAGCCAAGGTTGTGGCTAGCGTTTTAGTAATTGACAATCTCCCAATCCCAGACTTATGAATTCAAGTGGATAAAAATATGAAACACGAACGATAACTGTAATCACTGCTTAATGTTCATGCCGACTGATTCAACTTCCTGTACCACTTATGTGCTGACACTTTTACACTTTATATAACACCCAGCACTACTGTACAGCTACAGATAATCAGTATAACAAATTATCTAGAAAATGCACATTGATGATCGATACCACAATATACCAAAGTATATAACAATAAGCATGGTAATAAGACCGGGTACATGTATTCATGTTTTATAACCCACAATTTGGGAAAATAAGAAGCACTTTTAGTAATATTATTCATGTTATTGGTTAATTTGTAAACCAGTGGTGATATTACGTTGCTATGCTTAACCCTTTCCACTTGGGTGTCGATTGCAGACGACAAATTTCCCAATTTTCTTTATTAAAAATTCATTAATTTCAGAATTGTACATTTTCATGACCATATTTGGGATCAGCATGAAAAATGCATTAAAATAAGTACAAATAAACCTAGAATTGGTTCAGTGGTTCTTAAGATAGCTCTTGATATAGTATTAACGTTAGTTCAACTATATTATGTTAATTCCATACAAAAACACAAAGGCACAACAAAAAGGTTACATTTTTATAAAATAAATCTTATAGTTTGATCAGCTCGTAATCGGCGGGCCTTATAACATCGCGGATTGATATCAATATATTTTGTTTTGAGAATTGTCTTGTGACATTTCGCCAAAAGCAAAATATAGTCAAGATGGGTCAACTCTATCACTATTAACGTCGGTCTACTTTTCGGCGTAGTGGTAAAAGCCCAACAATTCCCGCCAATTACGAGCTGATCAAACTATAAATGATTTTTTTGTAAGTACAGTAGAGTTAAGCTATGCACAAATCACTTCTGAGTATGGATCGTTATAACAATCCGTGACAGGTGGTCACAGTGGCTCATTGGTAATTCATTGCTTTATGATTTGCTTTCACAAAATGCCGCCAAGTGGCAGAAACACATTTCATACAAAGACATAAAAGACATCTTCAGTACCAGAGTTTATACTTGTATCGCTGGTGATGAGTATTGATCATTAACCAAGAGGATGCGTCGTTACAACCTGCACTGAAAAGGTTATTGTTTGGTTCGATTTGTTATAATTGTAAACAAATCGCGTATAAAGTGATAAACTATGAGTTTAGCTAAAACCATTGCAAGAAGTGTGTACTTGCAGAAGGGTAAATATTTTTTCCAGACAAATACACACACCACAATTTCCATCAAACCCACCCACCTACCCATCCTCCCCAACACACACAAACAAAACAGTCTAATGACTAAATGAGATAATAGAAAAAGTCAAAATATCGGTCAAGGAATTTTATAACAACCTCTGACATTTTCGTCAGATTTATCTCGGCTTCAGTAAGTCACGAAATATAAAGCCCCTTACGAGGCATTTAATTCCATCTAATCCGAGTTATTTCAATCAACACGTGTTCCTTCGACTAAGTATAGAACATGAATGTCAGGCATAGTATGGCACTATCTAAACAGGATAAAATCTCGGGTAAGACTTCCTTTTTGTATAGGGCAATGTCCCTCTCTTTCCCGCGCCCACCATCGATATTGCGTTGATCATACATTGGCGGCTAATTGTACCGCAAATTGTGAAATCTGACAGTTTTCATCAGATTTCGGATCGCTTTCAGAGTAAATAAATCGGATATAGTTTCCCTTGTGCTCTTCAAAAAACCAAAGAAGCATTTTCTCTATTTGCAAAGTGCGTTGCCCGTGTGCATTATGCCTAACTTGGTAGTTATCACATCTTAGCTAATATTAATTCCACTGTAATGTTATTATACTTGTCAAATTAATTTCAGTATTGACGAAAATGATCAAGATGTATAAATGGTTTATTATCATTAAGTCGCTGCCTGGTACGTACATTATAATCGGCTTTGTTATTTTAACTATAAGACTTTATAAGATTGAAATTAACAAAAATGTTGTTGGATTGTGAATAATTATTTGCACGAATGTTGTTTTTAACATATCCCTGCAATATGAAATGGTATTAGTTGGCCTTTATAGATTAACGCTTGGAATAAGTGATGGGGTGATTGTGTGGGGGTGTGCTCGGGTGCGGGAGGGTTTGTGGGTTGGTGGGTAAGTGGGTGGGTGGGTGTGATGGAATACGTGTTAAAGGGGTGGATGGGTATGTGTGGTTGGAAAAGAAATGTTGATATATCAATTTACTTGGAGTAGGTTCAGTTCCTAGAAAGACAACACTAGTGCGGTATTTGTAAAAAAGGCTGTTGAGTTCCCGCGGGTGTGAACGTGTGTGTAGGTGGGGGCTATGTGTTTTGGTTATGATGAGTATGTGTGGGGGGCCTAAAACATATCTCAAAGATAGATCTTGTATAGAGTTACAGAAGAGGTACTGCTACCTTTCTTTTGCCAATAGTCAAGTAAAATTTCAGAATACGAGACAACCTACTACGCGATTCTTGTATTTGGGTCTTCCATTTAAAATGCACAGTACTACTTTGGAAGATTTTGGAAATATCTTCCACTGGATGAATATGAATTTCAAATGGAATGACCACTTTAGGCAGCTCCATTGGAATTCCATACACCCTCTGAGAAAGATTCTACCTGAATCTTCGCTGAGTTTCAAATGGAACTGCTAATGTATTCATTCCATTTGAAATTTATACTCCCCTGTGGAAAATAATTCCAAAATCTTCCACAGGGGTGTGTGGCTTTTAATTGGAATAGCCCATTATACGACGAATGTAATGCATAAATGCACAACAGCGATTGCAGAAAAGGGTTTTGCCTCTATGTGTGAACGATATCTGTCAACTTTCATGTGCCTCTTTCTTTCTTCCTTCATATTGTTCACTACCCAGCAGCAAAAAACAACATAGACAATAATTGCACAGTTGTCATTTCGTCTCCTCCGAGTACAATTCCCATATCTTAAATTTCATTAAACAAACACGAAATGTAATGATGAGAATCGATTGGAAAAAGTCAACGAACTGAACTCGGACTTCTTGTTATTGTAATCCTTATCGATTACCCACTCCAATCACTGACATTCCTATCGTACTTTTGCAACTAACACTAGCAAAACATTGTCATATATATGATGCTTGTGACGTAAGCACTCAATGTTCAGCTTTTTTGGTTAAAAACTGACAAAATTGAGACTATCATAACGAAACGTATATTACAAATATTTAAAGGAAAAACAACATTTGCTCATGATTTTGCACGTCATTGGTACGTGACGATCTTTTGTATTCATAATTCTATCGCTAGTTATGTTTATAGCTTATAACCAATGAGCTCCGTCGTACTATCCAAAGCCACATGTAACAATCAATGTTATTGGGCTACGTCTACATTGTTAGCGATTGACCTTAAAGTTATAATGTTCAGGTGGTGTGATGAAAACTTAAGTGGTAATGCACCGAGTTTAACAATATAGCAAACGTGCCACTAAGCAATCACGTTATTGAGTGTGTTTCCGCCATTTTAAAATGTCAAAACAAACGGCATCTATAGTGCTATTAGACAAGGTGTTTTTTTATGGATTTTCTTACTAAAATAGTTATAGATCTATAACTAAAAAGACTTATTACACGAGAGAACTGCTCTTTTCTCTTAATACGGTGGACAAAGGGTTGATGACATGAATTTAACTTACACCTTTATTTTTATACATGCTCTTTTACTTCCGAACCCGACACATGTCGTTTTTCCATTTATAAACTTTATGGATTTTCTTTCATAATAATCATTTCAGAACGTCTTCGACTACCACGGCATTTATTGGATCTACATAATTACATAGACTACCTTATATAATTTTGTCACGACGTTTGATTCTAAACATTTTAAAAATTGTTTTGGGAGCAAATTCAGTTCTAAATATATCCACGCGAGAGACATTTCTCCATTCAGAAAAATAATTAATCAGCAGCAAAAAACATATATTAAAGATGCGCATATTAAAAATATATCACGACGCTAGGATATCAAAATGCTCACCTATCAAGGCACAGTTCGTTAACTTCAATATCCTTGCACAGTCACAACATGACCTTTGAATATGTTGGATATTATAACTCATACCCAGGAACTTCAGGTCAACTTTTACTATGATTGTTGCATGGAGGTCATTGAACTATGCAACTGAAGATAAGACAATTTTTGGCTTATAATGCGAAAAGACGAAATCTCGTTAATGTCAGTTAACCAAATATTAACTTGACAGTTAACAATAGCACCCGTATGTAAAAAGCATAAGTGTAAAATGAGAAAAATCTTGGCGCCACTCTGTTATAAAAAATCATAAGTAATTGTCAGTTTTATATAAATACGATCCGGTCGATCATATCTGTCAATTTCCAGGGGAATTTATTAAACCGCAGAGGGAATTTTGCTCTGATTAATGTAATGAGAGAAGAATCATTAATACTTTCACGACAATATGACTTTCACTGCGAGAATTTTAGAACAAATCAATTCTATTCAAAAGTCTAGTCCAACTCATGAATATTCTGAACCAATGCTGGGCATATTTGCATATTATATCCTCTCCTCTGTGTTTATCATCTTTGTTTTTTAAGCATTGGGGTATATGACATTTAATTTTTTGAAGACAGGGACCATGGAATTGAATACCTGAACACTCAACCAAAGCACCAACATGATGTGAAAAACAATCGGGGAATAAAAAAGGTGTGTTTTGGTTTAGAAGCCTAAAACTTATCGAAAATTGATGTTGTAGCGCCCTCAACGCCCTCATAATCAATCATAAAGATCCATCTGTGGAATAATATACGCGGGTTGCCATAGTATTATAACTATTTAATTTGTAATCTAAATTTTATTGAATTAAATATAACTTTGACATAGACAGGTTAGCACGCAACACATACTTCCAGTGTAAATTGCAATGGTCATGAAAATACCAAATAGCTTTGAAATAATAAGTGTTGTTTACACCGCTGCTTGGTAGATGTAGAATGTGTACGATATCATATTACATAACTAAAATGTGAACATCGGGGAGAGCTATTTATTTTAATTATTTTGTTTGTGCATATTTACTATGTTTACAATATAATAAAGTCTTGTATACCGTCGATTAAAAAATGAATAATACAAAAATAATAGCGTGCATAAATGATTTAATCATAAGACAAATGATTTACCATAATAAAACTTATAGTTTTAGAAAATAAATACCGCCCTCAGTTTTCACACAAAATGACCTACATAGAATACTCGGTAAATAAATAGATTAATGAATGAAAAATATAACTACCTTTATATTTGATATCACTACCAATGATTAAATTTCAAATTAAATGGTGTTTTTTAATAAGACATGCAAGTAAATGCTACAACCAAACAGCAATGTTTAAAGCTCATGTTGCGGTCCCCTAATTTATCTATTGGAATGATTATGATACTTTGGTCTAATTTCTTATTACCACACATTTGGAACAGAAAACTTTCCATACTATAATTTTAGTTTAGGACGAACTTATTATTTTTTGTTGGGGTATAATGAATGTATGATGTTTACAGTGAAGTATCTAAAGACCAAATACTGTGATCTTGTTTTATGTTTTTAATTATTTACATTTCTCACCTCTAATATTCGGATGGCTCTCTTTCATTCCTTTTGTCACTTACTAACACCTATAATTTATAATTTATAGTCATTTATAATTTATGGTATAAATGTCTGTAGCGTATGTGGGTTATTTTTGTGGGTCAGCATATTAACACAAGCTTAAAATATACGTGGGCAATTACCACTACCGTATTATGGTGCTAGTGCTAGTGTATTTACGATAAGCAAAAGAAACCCGCAAAAAACACATGTAAGATAGCTAGATTCATGGACTTATAGCTTGAATAACAATTTTTGTACAAAAATATAAAATTGATTGTTTTGAAGGTCAAGGGCATAATCAAAATGCCTCCAACTGTCTGCTTTTTTGTCATCCTTTCTACGCATACAAAAGCCGGCTTAGATTAAAATGAACGAGTACATTGTTTACATTGTGTGACTTAGTTTCCTATAAGGCTCTTTCAGATGGTGTTTCTATAGATGTTCCCACAGATAATAAACTATATTGAATACCCAGGTGCAGGCTGAATCTGAAATTAATACCAAGTTTCCGATATAATGTATTAGTAAATTCTGTCCATTAATGTTAACCTGGCATTAAAGCGCAACGGTTTACAGTGCCCCACGAATAGGCATAAACCCACAAGATTCGGCACACTTTACAGAAATTCACACCATATAAACCATTTACGAACAAAATATAGACTTGTAACTAAAACGCGCACAAACTATTACCACAATAAACCATCGCAGCCAGTTAAACAAGTGTTGATGTATACTAAACTATTTGGATACATTTTATGATTAAAATTTAAACATTCGATCTAAACAAAAAAAATTAATTTCTACCCCGAATTTTTCAGATTGTACTCTTTAATGTGAGCCTGCAAATCGCATTGTACTTTAGACTGGACCACATACTCGTATAGCCTGTCCCGTCTTTGGAGTTGGCTAATTCACTATTATCAGGGTGATAATATAGACTTATAGTCTAAGGCCAAAAAGGTCACGATCTAATGACAGCAAACAGCCAGCACAGCCTCACTCCCGATGATGAAAGATGAATTACCATCTGAAAATTCCGAGATGGGAATTAATTATTTGTGTGTGTGTTTGGATCAAGTTAAAATTTTAATCATTGATCAACCGACACATGAACTTTCGTGAATGGGTGCATTTTACTTACACGTTAAGGGATGAGGTATGAACGTTTGGACAGTAACAATTAGGTCTTTTATATATCAAAAATGTGAAAAATATCAAATTTTAATCATTTGTCGTAAAATTTGTATTATATCGTGTATTTCAAAAAATGAAAATTATTTGATATCAGAAAGACATTCTTCGTATTCAGAATGCAATTCGATATGTCTGATGTGCTCTCATGTCCCACAAAAAATACTGTCGAAACGCTCAAAACGCTCATTCCACATCCCTTAAAAACGTTTGAAAGTTTTAGTTTGGTATCAAACCATATAATGAAGTTGTACCATTGAATGTACACCTGTTTCAAGACTCGCCTTTGTACTATACAACAACAACATCATCATCATCATCATCTTCATCATCATCATGATTTTGATTATCATTACGGTGTTCATGGTATTGCTATTATGATCAATAGTCGAATTGCTGTTGATAGTTAAATGTAATTATTGATCTTGTTTGGAACAAGTCAAGTTATACACCTATCATGTTTTCAGAAACAACAATAATTCTTATCTTTTCAAACTGGATATCATAAATCTAAAAAAATCTACCTCAGTTCATCTGATATTAACATAAAACAGGTTGCTTATGGAGTAGATTGCTGCTTTTGAAGCATACCAGAGTTTAATGATCTATTACCTTCGTAAATGGGACATTTGCTCAGCTTAGTGTGATGGAAGACCATCTAATGGCCGGTCTGCACCACTCAAATTGCTTCTCCTTAACGTATCGCCATGGTAATTTAAAATCGCAAGTCCAAAGGTCAATATTGCTTAACGTTTTGTTCACAGGTCAGTATGTAATACTAAAATAGTCACGTTTTGAATGAAGCGTTGAATTTGAAGCGTTATAATGCTGCATTTTTATATTTTCAAATAGGTATTGTCCTAAGTTTAGTTGCAAAATTGCAACACTTTGCGGTGTGAATCTGATACGTAGTTTGTCCGGTTGCTGACATGTTGGTGAACAGCTTTCGCACTTAAAAATGATATAGTGTTAATTACCCAAAAACACAATTGCTTAGACGGTTCAAACAAAATAGACACAAGAAAAGGAACATTTAGGTGTGCCGAGTGATGTTTGGCAAGCCGATGAACCGGAGAAACAATGATATTGTGGCTGGTCAACAAGGAGAACAACTTAAATATCAATTTGGTATACTAATCTTGAGACCTCTTGAATATCATAAAAACTTGTAAGATATGGTAAATTATTCACATATTTTTTTGCTTATTCTGCCAGCATAATGTATTCAGTTGCAATACCATACAATCAATAATGTTGAAAAATAGGTTCAACCAAATTTGGCAGGTGCAAAGGTACTGATCTTTAGTGCGGCATTTTTTAAATCCTTCTCTTTCCAAAGCGAATAATAAATGGCACAATTCCTTTCTTGCACTGCTTATTCTACCAAGAGTGTTAAACTCTGTTAAATTTTAATATTTGATTTATGACTGTATCTTCCAACAACGTCCCGAGTTTGTGTACCTGACAGCTACTCCTAAAATATTAAAAATTTCCTCACTACGACTATCTATACGATTCACCAACTATAATGGCTCGATGGATTCATCTATAGCATTTATGTCTACTCGAAATTCACCG
Source organism: Amphiura filiformis (assembly GCF_039555335.1). Taxonomy (NCBI): domain Eukaryota; kingdom Metazoa; phylum Echinodermata; class Ophiuroidea; order Amphilepidida; family Amphiuridae; genus Amphiura; species Amphiura filiformis. Next base: position 60,694,225 of record NC_092638.1, read on the forward strand.
GACCAAAGGTAGGCATGTTCGTTCTTATTTGAATGCGCTTTGCATGTAGATCTTCAATATGGTAATGGATATATCTTAATGTTACATAATTTGTTTTTTATGCTGCTTTGTCAAGCTTATGAACCCTATTAAGGGTTAATATTCACAAATCACATCCAAATTGCCATATTTAGTACAAACAAATTTAATATTTTTAATAATTGTTTCAACAAAATGTGTTATCCTAAAATATATTTTATGTGATTTTGGATACAATTGGTTCTAATCAAATGTAAGAAAATATGACTTCATCGCCTGAAATAGCAATCTATCTTAAAGTGTAAAATGTATCACCTCATATGTGTCACGCGGTGATGTCAGCATTCAAAGGATTAATCTCCGCTTTATACCTGCCTACAATCTACGCCAACCTGTGTCAATTTGTATGCGTATATACTCCATCATTATAAGGTTAAAGTGGGTTTGAGAGTTTATAAAGGCATTATAATACAGGGTTCAAAAGAAATAACTCCCCCCTTAAAATTACTAAACATTTCTTTGCATAACTTGACATACATTAGGTTGATTTGAAAATTTTAAAAACCTGTGAATAGAGGAATCTTTTTGCTACCCTCCCAATTTTCTTCTTTTTGAAAATCATTTTTTGTTAGTCAAAAATTATCACATTTTCCAAAAATGATGCTTTCAGAAAAAGTTGCACTTTTCAACATCCAATACATGTAATGTACAAAAACGTTTTCGATATCAATGTGATCAATGGTTTGATTGATTTAATTGTTAGTTAATTTTCTTAAATTTTATGTATCCGATTACTCGGTCACCCATGCAATCATCTTTCAGTATAAAACAATGATTCATTGACATGAATTTTGACATGAATGGGGTTTTCAGTCGGTGTTTCAAAAATGGTAAAATCACTATATAGAGTAGAAATAAGGTTTGTAGTGTTATGCTTATTTCTTTCGTTGGCTAGAAGAGATGAAAATTTTACTTGCAAATGGTAGACTGAAACAGTTGCAAAGATCTATAGCAACGCCTCTCCTGAATAAAGGCGTACATAACAAAGAAGAAATGGCCAACAAAATATTGGAGGTTGGAAGTCAGCATCCAGCCAATTAACTGCATGCAGCCAATCTCTTGTGGCCACATCATGAGTGTTACACCTCTATCCAAGAAAGCCATCATTTTAAATCAAAATGCAAGATGCTTCAACTGACCCAATACAGGTAAATGTTCACCCTTTTGGTCAAATTTATGCGTGGAGAGCTCATTTTTTCTTCCTAGTGATTTTATCATTTTGAAGAAACTGCTGATTAAAAACTTCAAAGAAAATCTTATTTTACGCCAAAATTAACTCCAACAAATCTTTGTTTTGCACTGAATGATGGTTGTATGGGTGCCTAAAGGATCAGAGACAGAAAGGTGAAGGAAAAAAACAAGAATTAAATCAACCTTAACATTAATATTGAGAACGTTTTGTACATAATGTGGTAAAGTGCAACTGTTTCTGAAAGCATCATTTTTGGAAAATGTGATTATTTTTGACCAAAAATATTGTTTTTGCAAATGAAACAACTTTGGGAGGATTGAAAAAAGATTCCTCTATTCACAGCTTTTGAATTTTTCAAATCAACAAAATATATGTCAAGTTATGCAAAGAAATGTTTTGTAATTTTAAGGGGGGAGTTATTTCTTTTGAACCCTGTATTACTGATACAACGTGAATAAAATTACACCCGATACCCGACACAGATACGTCAACTTGTACATATAATACCTCGCATGACCTGGTATTAAAAATATATCCTAATATAGCGCAAAGAGTGATAATTATGCCGCTTGAGCAAATTCATTTGATGTGCCAAAGAAATTGAAATTGAATTCAATTGATATGTACTTCAATAAATAGAGTCTATTTTGTTGCCTCAAATACACTGACACGCTCGTTCTTGTTATAGCAGAATGAATGAGGGTTTTATTTGAATCATTGTTGTTTCTGAAAACATGATAGGTGTATAACTTGACTTGTTCCAAAATAATAAAGTAGTTGTGTTTATATAAAGTCGATAAATCGGTAGAGCTATTATGTCGGAAAATATAAAAATCAAAAGTTGAATAGCATTCAGGTATATAAAAGGGTAACTTGCCAGTGAATTGCTCGGAGCTAAGGCATAACTAATTCATTTTCCAATTTACATAGAAAAAAACGCGTTTATATGACATCACATGCATGATAATTTGAAAATACCAATTACACTGTGTTTGTCAATTAACAGTAGAATTTGTGAGGCATTTTCATCAGCGCAGACATAATGCTGTTATGCAGACATGTTTGTTTGAATCTGTCATATTGATCAATTTAGTGTTCACGGCGTTAAAATAGAAGGTGAATTTTGTGAAAAAGGTTGTTTCTTTTTGTATTCACTAATTTGTATGTTGTTGACGCTCTTAGCATCGTCACTATACACGCTTTGTGTGTGTATAATTTTAATGTAATGTAGGTATTCACAAATCTTTAAGCCGAGGACATATCGAAGGTTGAGAACCAGAAAGCCTTAACATACAATGGTTTTCATTGTGTGTTAAGACTTTCTGGTACTCAACCCTCGAGAATGTGGTGAGTCCACCATGTCCACGTTAGAGATGCAAATTCCCCATCGAAAATATACCAGCAGATATTACCGTCATGTTATCTTATTGTTACCATCAATCTGGTACTAAAATTGCTGAACTTATATACACTCCATCCCAAACATCGGAAGAGAATCTCTCAAACTTTTATAAGCAAAATCACATACCAAATCCGAGTTATCAAATAATAATATCAATACCAACCAGCTCGCATGTCAGTACCTCTGATGCGACAACATCAATCAAGATTATTCGAATCGATCAGAGTACCTGAAGATTTTAGTTGATTATTTAATATTACGCTTGCTAGATAGTGGTGGGTGTCATCCATGGCAATCACTAAGAGCCACTGGTAGCCTCATCTCAATAGCAAAGTTCAATAACCTGCATTGAACAATTCATAGCTCAAATGTTGACCTCGAATTGTGGAGTATGAGATTTTGTACCCAACACATGGAAAGGTCATTTGATAAATGTACAAATCTATTGGGGTTACGGAACTGTGCCGTGAGCGATGGGCATGTTTGAAACCTAAATCAAACCCCATCTATAGTATTAAATGAGAGGCATTCTCCCTTTATTTAAGCCCAGGGATTACCCTTTCCATTTAAACAACAAATCCCTGTGTATTTGAATTATCGTTTCAACGCCTCCGCTTTATCCATGGATTCCTATGCGATGGCTTGCCATTTCGGTTTATGGATGGTCTCACAGCAAAAATAATATGCAATGCTTTTCCCCTACCCACTTTGCAAATATTCACCAATTTCATCGAAGTAGTATGCGCTATAATGGCGTTAGTATATGCATAGTCATATAATAAAAAAAGGTTACATATTAGAAAATTCTAATTGTGTATTGGAGAATGTTTCTAAATTCCATGTGTGATAGTGCGTGAATGACATTTATTCTATGCATTTGCACTGCGAAAGTATGTTATCAAATTACCTTTTACATGTGCGCAGCCGGCGAATAAATGTATCTTATTACATGCCTTTTAAATGTATTCAACTAAGTCAAACATACTTTCCCGTCTTTTGTATTTTGTTCATTATGTCTTCCTCGATTTCCGGTGAGCGTGTGTGTGATTATTCGTGTAATTGTGTGGATTTGAAGGGAGTAGGGTTGGTGAGGTAATTGGCGGGCTTGGGGTGTGTCTGAGTGGGGTGAGTGAGGCTGTGGGGGCGGTTGTTCGGTAATTGTGTGGATTTGAAGGGAGTAGGGTTGATGTGGTAATTGTCGGGTGGGGGTGTGTCTGAGTGGGGGTGAGTGAGACTGTGGGGCGATTGTTCGGTAATTGTGTGGATTTGTGTGTGGTTGTGAATATGTGCGTTGATTGTGGGATGGGGGTGTGCACACCGGGGTGTGTGGAAGGGATGTGTTTATTATGTATTTTGTGTGCTATGCAGGAATGTCAAGTATTAGTAAAATATTATTACAATACTGCTAAAATTTACATTGCATTTTGAGGGTGTATAATGGACGTGGGTGAGTACGATGATTGGTTCGTCGAAACACGAAGCACCTGTTTAAGCTGCGTATTACTCCCCACGTCCCCCTTGCTTTTACTGCGAGCACTTCCACACCTCCGCTTATATTTTGATAAAGACCTTATAATTACATACCATGAAAGCAGACTGTTACTTGAAACGTTGTAATTGGATCTTGACATCATTTTGTTCTGTAAATCTTCTTTATTTTCAAAGGCTGCTGTTTTTTCTTCGTTTTGATAATCAAGAAGGCTTTTATTGACTTTTCATGGTAAGTCATGTATTTGCATGATGATGTTGCCGATAGTGATAGAACTACATGATGCAATGCATATGATTTTGTTGATGTATGTGAGGGTGTTATGTTAGGTGTCTTCGTGCTACACAGGGACCATTGTATTAAATACAAGGCTAGATATAGACAACGCTTTCGATTTCTTTAATAATTTCAACAGCAATTGCAACAACAGCAGCAACAACAACCACCTATATTTCAACGTTAAGTTACTATTAACCTACGTATGATTTCATTAATTAATAAACTTCGACTTTACCAATTTATAGAGAATGACGTTTTGGGGGGCGCGAGCAAACTGGCAATTTGGGGCTCGATCAAAATGTCAATTTGTTCGAGCCTCCAAAACGTCATTTAAATCACTATTTCGCGGGCTTGCGTCGTTTACTTATTCACTGTGTCTTGCATTGTCTTACGCCCTGCTAGGGTGAAGCATGTAGGCCGCGTCCTTCTCCATTATTTAATTTATAGAGAACACAGACACTGATAAATATCTCTTACATCCTTCTCTTTCTCTATCAAACATGATCATCTACCAAGACAAAGTTCTTTATCTCAAATAGGCTTGTACAATCATAAAATGACCTTTCAATGTATTGGGTATGAAAACTCACACTCTTTAACTTGAGGTCAAATCTTAAGCTATTATTATTGAATAGGAATGAATGAACTGCGTCGTTTGGCATGAGATCATTATGTCTCATATAGTGCCTCACTTGTCAGTAAACAGAAAGCACTCGGATGCAATTAAGAGAAGGCTCACAATAGGATCAAAAGGTCAACAATCAGAGAATCTGACATTTGATTTGGCCAGTCCGAGCAAACAAATCGAAGAAATTTACCTGTGCTCTAAAAACGTAGGCTGTTGAAATTCATGTAAAATGTATGTCTTTATAATATCCTGCCTAAAATGCAATGCCATCCTAACTTCAAAGGCGGTACATTAAAGCCAATTTAGCCATCGCTATTCGCGGACGCTATTACGGTCACTTTATATACCTGTAGGATGGCAGATGTTAAGTGACCCTTTGTGTCTTCCTCCCTCCCTATTCCGTTTGTTGCTACAGGTATTTATGCATGAATTTTAAGCTTAACAAAAACACCGGTCAAGGTAGTACTTAGAGAATTGAGATGAAGCATGAAAGTGTTGTGATGGAAAGGTTATACTCTCATACAAAATGCTGAAGGGGCAAAATATACTTAGGAAACACATTAGATTAGAGTATGCCTTCAAGTATATCCAATGATGTGAGCTTGACCTTCACTTCCGTCGGATTCCATGTAATAATCTTGTATCTGTACTGTATGTATGGTCAATGAATATATGTAAATGTTCACTTTTTACATAATAATGAGATAATCATAAAAGCAGCCGCTTACATGTGCTGCTTTAATGTGCCTGGATTAAAAGGAACATAGTAATGTATCACGTAGCCATGTACTTTCATTGGAATTGTGTGGGTTTGAGAATCAGATACATTTAGTTATTTTTGTCTGTAGTTTATATTATGTCTCTATGGGCATTATATCACAGTGTCATTCCATCTAAATTAAGTGTCACAATTGTACGTGCTGACCTGTCGTACATTTCTTATAGTATTTTCATTGTACATGGTCCAGATACAGCGTGTACTTGCATAATGACATTATGTACACACAATCTGAAATTTCTGCCGAATCTGTTCTGTTTTGCTTGTATGTAAATGTACGACATCAGTCACGTACAATTGTGACACTAAATTTAGATGGCATGACACTAGGACATAATGCCCATAGAGACATAATATAAACTACAGACAACAATATCTAATGTTTCTCAATCTCAAACCCACACAATTCCAATGAAAGTACATGTCTACGTGATACATTACTATGTTCCGTTTAGTCCAGGCACATTAAAGCAGGACATATAAGCGGCTGCTTTTACCTCATTTTTATGTAAAAAGTGAACATTTACAGATTTTCATTGACCATACATACAGTACAGATACAAGATTATTACATGGAATCCGTCGAAAGTGAAGGTCAAGAAACTTTGTTGCTAAACAGACAAATACTTATTAAATACATTACTACGAAGAAAGATTAAACGAATCGATTATGCAGGGAATGATCGAAAAGCCAATAAGTATGCAGTCACCCGCAGGTCATCTAAAGGTCAATTATAACAACCTGCTATTGGTTATGCTGCTTTACTTTCAGATCCATACGATTTATCTTTCAGGACTTTTGCACCTGCTGTCTGTCATCTTTTTTTCAATTTTTCTTTAAAGGGGAATGGTCTGATCCATAGACTCATTCCATTGACATCATCCCAACGTTTTCTTCATTAAGGGGGTACAACACCCCTGCTCAATTGTGTGCCTTTTCTTAAAAATTATAGCGCATTGGGGACAAGTAAGATATGTATATTATAGGGGCAGGGACTACAACTACTGCACTGGAAATTTTATTTCAGCACAAACAACAGTTGTGGAGTCCCAGTCAAAAATGAGGGAAATCCAATATCTGATCAATAAATCAATAATTACTTGCCTTGAGTTACTGAATTTTCAGTGCAGTAGTTGTAGTCTTTGCCCCTATAATATACATATCTTACTTGTCACCAATGTGCTATAATTGTTGAGAAAAATACAAAAATAGGCACAAAATTGGCCAGGGGTGTAGTACACCCTTAAAACGGAGATTTTGGTATCAGTGGGAAGCTTGTGTTTTTCATTAACCTTGTGAACTATGAGGGTTGAAAGACGTTTGCATTCCTTAAGCTAAAATGTGTTCAAAGTGTCTTAACCCACAATATTCACACACGTGTTCAATGGGGGCATTCAAATGCATAGTTTTGGCTCTTCCAGCAAAAGGGGTTGAAATACCAGCATAAAACTTAATAGGTCGAATTGGGTTCAAGGTCATTCTACCAAAGTTAAAACAACATGAGATGAAATTAGACCATCCTCCTTTAATTCCCGCCTGAAAATGAGCTCAATTCACATATAAAAGTGAACACCTCTGAATGACAGAACAACAGACGAGTCTTATAACAGCATGACCTATAAGACGAACAGCAAGGCAATTGTTTTAACGTTTCTCGGGATACCATACACTAGGATCCACAACATGCTCATCTATCAGGGCACAGTTCTTTAACCCTAATACACTTGTACATTCATTGAATGACCTTTGAACATTTGAGTACAAAAACTCATACTCTTCAACTTGAAGTCAAATTTTGCACTATGATTGTTTAATTGAGGTCATTGAATTATGCCACTGGAATGAGGCCATTGTGGTCCATAGTGATAAGACTACTATAGCGAATAGGAAATAGTGGCGGTAAGATCGCTCCATACAACTCTCCTTTGTGCTTTTACTTGATACCCTAGAACCGGAACCGGTGACAAGCCGGGATCTAATAAACACAGGGATGTTATTACATCTCGTTTGTGCATGTAATTTGGGTTGAAATTCTATGTGCTTGGCGAGAATTGAACACTTGCTTTGAGATTGATTTAGTTATTTATAGACAGCGCGTTACATAGAAGTAATTTGCGATCTTGAGGGAAAAATCGAGTTTTTTAAACATTGTGTGTTGAATTGGAAGCACATATTTGAACTAAAAAAGCGGTGTTTGTTGAGTGGGCTACAGTATACAATGGCATGAAAGAGAATGGCGATACTGAAGATGAAATTGTCGGTGTTCAAACCGGAATTGAATGTGTCGTGTTGAATAAAAAGGGAATACAAGAATAGCTGTCAAATATGTGGGTGAAGGTGGTTTAAAATAAGGACAACTTCCATTTCCTAGCTATTCACTTTTGTCTGTTGTTGTTATGAATAGGTCCTGTGTCTAATTTCATTAAATACAACAAAGTTAGTGATTGGAAGGTTTTGTGGGGAGTGAATGTATTGGTAATTATGTATGTCATATATATTTCTGTTTAAAGCTGTAGTATATGATCATTTTTGATATGAAGACGTATGTAAATATGAGCTTCTCGTACGTTTTTGGACAATTTATCACAGGTAGCGAATTATGGGTATGTGAAATGGTGCTTTAACATTATAATAAACAAGTAGTGTTGAAGCCAAATTTTGGAAATTCTATATTATAATTTATCTATTTCTTTTACTTCTGAACCCTTATCTTACCGTGGGGGTGTGTATCACCCTAACGGTTCGCTCGATCCCTGCGGGGCTACCTGTTGCATTAACCATTAAAGAAAGTGACCAAACGGCTCTATGTAATTGTAAGGCCATCATTTGCGCCTATTTTCAGGTGGTATAGGACACGCTACACGTGACGATCGAGGCTGGCGAAAATACAAGGCTGACAGCCTCATTCAAAACATACGGTTAGCAGTTATAAATTGAAAAACAACATACTTACAGTGGGGTACATTGTCGTACCCCCAACGGTTTTAGAGTAAAATAATTTTGCTTTGACGCCACATAACAAATTTAGAATTGTTTGTGAAGATTTTATGATTATATGTTAATCCAATGGCGATGTCAAAAATGGCAATATCGCATCCGCCGCCACCTGCTTATTTTTACGAATATCAAACTGACAACCCTACCAAGTTACCCAGGGGTAAGTTATTCTATCAAAATCGAAGTGTGGGTTGTGGGTAGTTGCCACCCAGAGACTTTAGAAATTGCTCTAAAGAAAATTATATTGATAGCCTGGGCTTGGAACTCTCTGCGTACTGTAGAATATTCATTATCTTCTAACGAGGGTTAATGATTATTGTTTACAATTATTTTTTTTATATTAACAATGTAATATTCTTCAACGGCGAACGATTCCAACATTATACGGCAAGCACACATAGAGTCGCATGACGGCTTGCATAAGATGTCTTTCCTCAATGTATATGTAAAAGAGACTCTACAAAATTCTGTTTTGTACTTTTAACATAACAGCGTACTAGCTTACGGCATTTTATTCGAAAAGCATGTGATTATAACCGTGATAAAAGTGATATCCTTTATAAAGCCGCATCGCTAACATTAGAAAACAACCAGTAGAAAAAAAGCTTAGTTTTTGCCCCGAATTCCATGTTAACTTTAATGATCCTGTGTAGATGATAAGCTGTTTGCTTGTAACTAATGTGATTCGTGATCAGAGTGTCAAACAAGCTCTTGAGGCCCATGACAATTCCATGGTCAAACTGTGCCCTAACATAAGTGAAGAAGATAGGATTGATATAAAGCTGCCAGCTAACAGATTATCTACAAGATAATCATGCCATGATCAAAGCTTCTTTACGGGGTAGAATAACATGATTTTTTTAAACCCGTAGTTCATTGCGTGGATACCTAAGCACGTACAGCTGGAATGACATTGTTATAAAGGATTAAAGGCAACCTGTCGTTCTCATGCTTTGAGCAATACAACTTGTAGAATCATGCCTATACGTACAGCTCTTACGCTATAACGTCTTCCTCCCTCGTAAAAACGAAGTATCTGCTTTGTTAAGTGTTAGCAGATGCAGATTTTTACATCAGTAGCTGACTGATTCGGGGGAAAAATGAATATTCAAGATACCTGCCTTTCAAATAAACCTCAAGTAGGCTGCATTTTGACTTAAATGGGCTATATCAGTTATAAGTCCACACTTTCCGAAAAGGTGAATTTCTCAGTATTGCGAAGTAAAAAAAAAAAGCGCAGTGTAAACATATGCACATCGTTGATACCTCTCCAATTGCAAAAAATGGGGGATTTACTAAAAAGGTCAATTGAGTGTCAGTAACAATTTTGCTTCCTCGTTCCACAAAACACACGAATTTACGAATGCTCTTGTATTATAAATAGAGAGGGCGTCCTATCCGCTGTGTCCTAGCAGGATCAGGACATCAGTCAATATAAGACAATATTTAATGCGAGGAATAAGAGGATCCAGAGGATACATACCTAAGGAAATACATAATAAATAAAGAAATGGAGCTCAGACAAACTGGCATTATAATAAAGGAGAGAAAAAATCAGAACCGTTCGGATTCGAACCAGTTCTTGTATCGTAAAACGGAGAATGTTTCGGAGACAAGCACATCTGGCAGCTTTATAGTTTTTTCATCAATTTTCCCTGTTTACTAAAGCCAGGAACAGTGACCGATGCGCTCTATACTTGTAAGAGGTCGGAAATGTCTGAACCCTGTTTCTGCCTGTCATTACATGATATTTTAGTAGATGACGCATTTCTCAGTTATACACTGCATCGCTAATTTCCCTACGGAGTTTTAATTTGATACGAAGAAACCTCCAGAAAACAATGGGGTGGAAGGGATTCATTATGATGATCACAAAGCTTAAGGTCAACTCGTATAGACTGACCAATAATAGCTATCTTAACATTTGCAAAGATAATTGAATTTTAAATTCAAAGAAACCTGCTACTTGCTATACTTTGTGAAATATGATATGCTTTCTTCTAGACATACAGGAAATATAGTTTTTGTTAATAGAGTTATTTTTAGTTCCAACAAAAAATGGTTAATGTTTGGAAGTTGGAGACCACTTTGATGCACCGCTACCAAGTAGGTTATATAAAGAGGAGTCGAATGACGTAATACTTGTCGTTGCTTTATAATACTAAGTTACTTGATTGAAATCAATTTTTCGTACTTATTTTTAGATCTATATAATATTTAAATAAATAAATGGAAAACATATAAAACGTATGCGTGAGTTGAAGTATTAGTACTACTACAAGTATTACTTAAATTGACGTTAATTCTTATTAAGGAATATAAACAGAGGCTTAAACAACCAGGTGAATTAATAATTTAAAGGATTTGAACTTTTTGGCGCCGTTCCATGTCTTAGAGCAGGGGACAAGAAAAGTGGTCCAAGTATTGTTGAAACAATAGACATTTTCGGCTAATCCCAGAATCCTTTGCGATCGATGCGCACATAGGTACAAAAAGCATCACTGCACATGTTTACCTGCGCGGTAACGACAATAAGCGACAATTACTGCGGGTTTATAAACACTCCCAAACGCTTTTGGGATTTACTGAAATAGTCTATATCAAAACTATCGCAGACGCCATTTTATGATCGTGTAAGGTATTAAATGATAACTGCTACGCTTTCATCAAGCACGATCCAGAAATGAATGAGTCACCCTATACTGGGTTCAAGTTATTATAAAGCTCTTAACAAATTATAATGTGGAAAATCTATGTGCTTTATACAAACTTAAAGATGCAATTTAACGATCGGATGTTGTACTCCAAGGAACAGAATAACAGCATCTCATTAATACTAATAATGGGTACTCATAGCTTGTTCAATCTCAAATACTCAAATAAATATCCTACGTTATCAAAAGCCACAAATAAAAAAATTAATGTCTAAAAATAACAATCAAGCAAAGATAATAAGTCAGAGATAGATACCATGTGACGTAACTGATAGTAAAAAGCTAAATATCCATCTACAGCTGTAGAGTAGCATTTAAATAGCTCTATTCAACGTCCAAAGTACAATTCTTGGTGAAGGATAATTAATTAAGTGTCTGCTTTTTCGCCGTAAGACAGAAAGGCGGCGCAAAGTTAGTCGTTTTCGGATCATTACGCTAAGAGCAAGTCATCTTTAGTTGGTAGTTCCCAGTTGATATACACTAAATGTATCACCTCTCCGAGGGTGTATGATAATTTGACTGTGGATCATATCTTATTCAACATACCTACTTAAAATAAGTATTTTCTTTGAAACAATGGTGTATTTTTTAACAATAATTACATACGGTAATTACCTTATACATTCTTCTCGATTTTATTGAAGGTGGAAAAACACTGTCAATGGCATGTACGACATTAGGCAAATACAAATTTAGCTGATATTCAGGTTATTATCATATCTACACTGTTTTACCTATTGCTACTTCTAAAATAACAATTACTTTTAACATGTTGTCTTTTTTGTTGTTTTGTTTTGTTTTGTTTTGTTTTTGTTGGGTTTTTTGCTTTTTGTTGGTTTTTTGTTTTGTTCTGTTTTGTTTTTTGCTTTTTTGCTTTTGTTTTGTGTGTCTTTTGGTGTTGCTGTTTTTTTTTGGTTGTTTTGTTGTTGTTGTTGTTGTTTTAAAGTTTTATTCAGATTTCCTTTGACAGCTTAACCATCGCGTATGTACGTGCGCGACGTCAAGCGTGTGCATCGGACCTTGTGCAAATAATATGCGCTGGACGGCTAGCAGTACGCTTAATTTGTAAAAGGAAATCTGAATAAAACTTTAGGTTGCTTGTTTTTTAAACTTCAAACACATTGTGATCGGGAGTTATGCAAATGAATATTTATGAAATAAATTTATGAAATAAAAAGTTCCTTAACTCTCACTCTTATTGCAACCGTTGCAAATGTTGCAAGAAAAATTCCTGGGAAAATTATATCGGTTATCATTAATATGTACTCTAAATGATGTTGGAAATACTTAGTAGTATACAATCAGAGCGGCTTCCCATCATATATGCATACAATAGTATTACTATTATATTCCAGGTGCACAATTGTTTTTATTGCTATAACAGATGTACAATTTTTTATTAAAGCAAATTAATAATAATTCTGCCATTTAATTGCACAAAAAGTAAAAATACGTTTATTATATATTTTTAATCACCAAATATTTACAAAGGGTTTCTTTGGAATATAGATTATGCAAAAAAACAATTAACATATTCCTACTATTGTTTTATACAATGATAAATATATTTCATCTTTACATATTTGATGACCATGAACAAAGCGTCGTTCTGTAAAAAAACTCATTCTGTAAAAATAAATATGAATTGTAAAGGACATTTATTTTCTGTGTTCATTTATGTTGCTTCTGATAAAGAGCATGCAAAGATCAATAGTCGCGGTCACGAAATGGGCTATTCCACTTGAAATTCACACTGTGGAAGATTTTGCAAATATCTTTCACAGGGGGAGTATGTTTTTCAAATGTAATTAGTCAGGTTTGACCATTTTTAAACCTATACTCCCCCTATATTATTGCTTTACTTATATCTTCCACACCTGGAGTGAGTACGGTATATCAAATGGAAGTTACCCAATTGTGTATTCTATTCTAAACTCATACTCCCTCTGTGAAAGACTCGAGCTAAATTTCCACATGGGTAGTGTGGATTTTAAATGGAATAGCCCAATAAACCCCCGTATTTCATTTCATAATTCCAATCAAGATCTGAGTTTAAAACAAATTAAATGTTATTTTTTAATATCGCGAAAATGACACAACGACATCTGTCCTTTTAAAACTATAAATGCTAATCGCAAAGGCACCTGCGCGAACCAAACACAGGAACATAACAACAACGTGTAATTACATCTTCCACTTGAAATACCATTCAATCCTGCAATTTATTTCTTGCATATTTTAAGATATTTTTTAATTAACTGAAAACGTCAAACGACAGCCTTCAATCACATTGGAGATCACAGAATTTAATAAAAATATTATTTCAAGTCATTGTCACATACCATGTTTGGTATAATGCCCCTGTCAGACTTTCATGCCGCTTGCCGCTGAGGCAAGCGGCATGACGCATTAGCCAATGACAAGCCTTGATTTTGTCCATTTGTGTGCAATGCGCGTGCGTCACGCCGCTCAGCGGCAAGTGGCATAAAAGTATGAAACCAGCATAACGGTCTTATATGATGGTAGGCGTATTAACGTAAAAAATAATCCGTAATTTTGTAACCAGCTAATAGCTGCCTTAAACGTAAATTAAATTACTTGTACATCTAGTATGCCATTGAAGATGATGTGGTATTAAAACACCATCCAATTGCACTTGTTTCGGAAACCAAAATACTACTTGAATGATGAGTTAAAGTAAAACTCTTGTATGCAATATTTGTTTGCATCGAAATACCAAAAGTAGAGGAATTCATATATAATTTGATGTTTGTTTTGGGATTGTGGTTTCATTATTGGATGTATTAATGTGATGCAGTTATTCCGTCATCTGAAGTACAGCATCATTTGTTAACAGTATTGCTTATATCCTCACATGTCTCTAAACATTGGGTACTATACAAATCCCATATTCCACCATGACTACATAAAATGGCCCCGGGAAAATGGCTGTCATGAAACGTTAGTCGGTTATCCAATTGAATTGCACATGCGGCAGCTATTGTATACCATTTCAGATACGTCCCTTTTCCCTCATAGGGCTTTACCATTTATGGTATAAACGTCTGTACAAGTCCAATTACGTCACCGTCATTCAAGCTAGCTTCCTTTTAAAGGTTTAATGTCTTTGCCAAATGCTGTTTTTCAAGTCTTATGATGGAGTGGCGATGCTTTTATGGTTTTAAGATTTCGTTCAATCATAAAGTCATCTACATTAAAAGGCATTGTCTTGTTTTTCTCTTTCTTTTTTCGCTCATTTCTTTCAGAGCAAACCATCCACTGTGTAGATCTGTTTGCTTGATATTTCTTTAAAATATGCGGTGTTGGCTTACCTCGCCTTAGGATACTCAGTAATAAACAGGGAAATAAAGATATATAGCACAATCGTGTCGCCAATTTAGACATTTATATCTACACATTTTCAGGTCACGGTCAGTCTCTTTTGTACCCTTACACTAGGATCCACAACATGCTCATCTATCAGGGCACAGTTTTTTTAACCCCAATACATGTGTACATTCATTGAATGACCTTTGAAAATTTGGGTACAAAAACTCACACTCTGCAACTTGAGGTCAAATTTTGCACTATGATATAATATAGGTTATTGAACTACACCATTGGGATGAGGCCATTGTGGTCCATAGCGTTATTGACGCTTGTTAAACTACCTGTCTGGTTTCATAAACGTTATATGTGCCCTACTTAATTAACCTCTATAGTCATACTGTTTCTAAATCATTTTTACCCATACGATGATGATAAAGAGAGATATTGCAGAAATATTAGAAATGGCTATGCTCTGCGTGCTAGCCATAGACTTCAACGTACAAATCAAAATTTTGAGATATTTTCTCAAATATCAAAAGCTATCTCAAGATTCACTGCACCAATCCTAGGCTTGTTTGTACTCATTGTGATGCATTTTTCATGCTGATTCCAAATATGGTCATGAAAATGTATTTTTTAATTTTCAAATATATTTTGGAACTTTGCACTCGACACTCGTGTGAAGAGGATTAACCGCCTACCTACTCACCCCCACACACCGACCCCAACATTCACCAGCCTCCCAAACATACACACCCCACCAAAACCCATGCCCACCCGCCCCTCATAGTTCCACCAATTGTGCATCTTCTATACTGACGTGTGAATGAAGCAATTGTATTAGCATCGTGGTTTTTCCTGTCGCAGGATTTCCTCACAAAAATTACTCGTAATGTTATTACCGTTAACTGTAACAAACACCGCACACAACCCTATAGGTTTATATGATATTATATGCAGTGGCGTAACCAGTGGGGTGGCCGGGGGGGCAAGCTGCCCCCCCCCCGGACACAAAAAAACTGGGAAGAAGAGCAAAAAATTGGGAAGGGGAAAAGGGGGAAGGAGAGAAAAAGAGGAAGAAAAAAGGGGAAGGAGAAGAGAAAAAAAAGGGAAAAGAGGGAAGAAGAGAAAGGGGAAAGAAGAAAAGAAAAAAAGAGGGAAAAAGGGAAGGGAGAAGAGAAAAAGGGAAGGGAGAAGAGAAAAGGGAAAGAAAGAGGAATTTGAAATTTTTACTCTGAAACACTGATTTTTAGCTTCTAATATGCCAAAAACCAGCAGCTTCAGGGGCTCCGCCCCCTGATCATTCCTGCCGGGGCTTTTGCCCTGGACTGGACCCCACCTGTTTAACGCTCCGCGGCAAGCCGCTCACGACTTTTGGTCAACAATTGGGAAATTTTTCAATCTTGCCCCCCCCGGAAGGTCAGGTCTGGTTACGCCCCTGATTATATGAGTGTTTGCAGGGGAAGCCTGGGTGTGTGTATAATCATTATATCGCCAAAATGTACAACCATGACTGAGCTACTGATAAAAAAAACCCGTTTTACTTCTAAGAACGCACTTATACAGATTGTTACATGATATTTTGAAGTAAGTTAAAATTGAATGAAAGCATGGACAGGTGTCTGCGTTCACGAAAGTGGACGATTTTAAACATCTCGCTTAGTTATATTTAACCGTAGAAAGGTCAACCACTCATCTAAAAAGGTCAATCACTCATACAAACATGTAAAATAAATACTTAAGTTACAATATAAAACTAAACCAATATCGCGATACTAAGAATATCTGTACTCGTTTCAATATAATTGTTGATTGATTTTGAAAAATTGATAACGATTGTACAAAATTTAGATTTTGATAACTTTTTGAATTGTTTTATTTTGCCTATTTGTACCTACACATGATGTCCGCGTGGCTATGGTTAAGTAAAGTGGAAGCGTACTGAGAGACGGATTACACAGATTCAAACCCACGCATCCAAAGAGAGTGGAAAATGTTTGACAGTACATAAAGGACCTCACCACTGTGTGCTCACCAATGTACTTTTAAGACTCTCCTCATATCTCGTGATTACAACGTAGAGTTGTTTGTAGGGACCATACATTGGTGATGCGCAGATGATAAAATAAAGGCCTGTCATGGTAAGAGTATTTACTACCCTTTGAGAATTAACTGGAAAACAAGATGCAAAGTGGGCATTAGAGAGTAGTGAAAAGTGACTCAAGAAGAAATGGAATTAATGTTCCTCGTGAAATACAAGTATGTTGTTATCGGGTTGAAGTGTGCATACATTGACAGCAGAGAGCAGTTTCAGCGATGCAGATTAACAAGATGTAAGCAGGTTAAAGTCACCAGTAAGGACCAGTATAAGGACCACCTTTCCTACCCGGGGAGGCACATCAAAAAATTTTGATGGGTATGTTCCCCCGGAATTTTGAGGTGGTGGTTCTTTGGGAGCTGACGGCGTACCAGTAAAAGGTGGTCTTTTGGAGCTGCGAACCGGGCTGCGAACAAGTAAAATGGGGACTTTTGGAGTTGCGAACAGTCAAAATCAAGGGTCTTTCTTGGCTTTTTGGTTGAAAATCGCCTGAAAAACCCAGAAATATGAGGAATGAGCAATTTTGGGGTCTTTTAGAGTTGAAATTTCAAAATCAAGGGGTCTTTCGGAGCTCTATTTTGGTCAAATATAGGGGATCTTTCGGAGCTGCGACATCCAAAAAGGGGGGTCTTTCCGGGGGAGCATACCCGTATGACCATTTGTGTTAAGTCCCCCCCGGGCTTTCCTACTAACAGGGCCTGATAAAATACACAACTGAGCTTCGTCTTGCATTTGTTACAAACCAAACAAATTACAATTTGTAACA
Source organism: Amphiura filiformis (assembly GCF_039555335.1). Lineage (NCBI taxonomy): Eukaryota > Metazoa > Echinodermata > Ophiuroidea > Amphilepidida > Amphiuridae > Amphiura > Amphiura filiformis. Next base: position 60,711,977 of record NC_092638.1, read on the forward strand.
AATTGCAACATTTTTTAATCTCCATAAATTGGTGCATTCGATTGTGGAATACTGCATTGATAGAAATTTGCAACCACGCACGCTAACGCTTCTCGGGAAAAAAAGACGCTTAAAAACCTTTGTAAACATAATGTGAGTTAGCCATCAACAAACAAAATACGATAAATTGAAGTCAAGCGAATGGCAATCGGTTGATGCTTTATTATAGCATTGCGCTAGTCACAATTACAAAAACCTTCGATGTTGAATAAAATGACCTACAAATAAAAACGCTGAATTATGTACATAATGATGTAAAAGAAGCATGTCTTTATTGGAGCATGATTGGAGCATGTAAAATGAAAAGCAATAAAATCCTCAACCAATGTTACATGAACACACGGTTGACATATTTCCCCATCAAGATTACACGTTGCCCAAGAGCAATATGTAGTAGCCGTATTAGACTAATGAAATTATAACCAAATATTAATGGTCTTATCGAGTCATCCTGCAGCATTACACAAATCAAATATTTACCGATGACATGGATTAGTATATCACTCTAATCGGGTTAAGGTTCCGTTCTAATCCGGTTAAGGCTGGCAAAATATTGGGCTAACTAGAAAGTTAATGCTCTGCATGCTAGCCACGCGCTTCAACGGAAAAAGTTCAAGTTCTGAAATATTTTCTGAAAATATCAAGAGCTATCATAAGAACTACTGAACCAATACTAGGCTTGTTTGTACTCATTTTAATGTATTTTACATGCTGATTCCAAATATGGTCACATTTCTGAAATTTTTGAATTAAAAAATAAATTGAAAACTTGTCGTCGACACCCGCGTTAAGTATTGTGGCACGAAACAGACGGTATATAGCGTCTCTTGTAATGTTGTTCCTTTTGACAAAGAGCGGTTCTAACAACACGCAGAACAGGTGTTTGAGATTTTCTTGTCGGTATATCCTCATAATATTAGATCAGTTATCATCTTTAGCTTCGTCTAAAGGTCAAACTATGATATAACAGATGGGCAAAAGCACCGTGACACCTAGCACCAAGCGACAGGGCATCATTAATGCAGTTGAATAGGGAATTTCATCAAGCAATTTATCTAGTCAGTTTCAAAAAGAGTAGGGTTTAATAAAGCCGTCTAAAGATGGACAAAAGAACTAGCACCTAGTAAGAGTACATTATATGCGCTTATTTTTTACACGAAAATGCAGTCAGTTACAGGTAAATGTGTTTTTTAAAGAAGTAATCTGTACACGAAATGCAGTCAGTTACAAAAAAAAGTAGGTTATAAGAAAGACAGCTAAATACACTAGGATCCACAACATGTTCATCTATCAAGGCACAGTTCGTTAACCCCAATACAGTTGTACATTCATTGAATGACCTTTAAAAATTTGGGTACAAAAACTCATACTCCGCAACTTGAGGTCAAATTTTTCATTAATTGAGGTTACTGAACTATGCCATTGGGATGAGGCCATTGTGGTTCAATCACACAATGAAGTACATATTCCTACTTGCTATCCACGATTAGTATGTTATTAATAAAAATGAATAAACAAAATGAACGAATGTGTCTCATTTCATCTGTCATCCGATAATAAATTGAATGAAAACATACCAGATATTGTGATAACCGAAATGATAAATGTGAATATTAATATTCATATCTGATATGAAATATACGCAACATTACATACGGAATTTCCAAGAATGTTAATGTAACCATGTAACGTGAACTACCAGGCAGGGATGCATTAAGTAGTCATTTAGTACTCTCATCAAATTTTCAGAACTTGATATATCTGGCAGCTGGATGATATCCATACTGATACTCATATCTATATAATTGACTGCTCAGTCAGTGCCAAAAGTGGGTAAGTGCAATAGCTGCCATGTGCAGCTTCCATGTGTAGCTAGGCGCGGAAAAATTTTATATTGTTGTCTGTACTATCCAAAAAAGCCGGACATTGCATTTTTTAATAAATTGGACAATTGTGTAAATAAGATTCTTAGTAGTGTACACTCATATGCATGTGTTATCCTTGCAGGTGATTTTAATGTGGATGCTCCACACTTTCAGCCTGGTTCAAAAACATTCTCTGAAGGGGACACTAGGTTATACAAGTTGCTCACTGAAAGTCTGGACCCTTTAAACATGACTCAACTTGTTGATTTTGTAACTCGTAAATTCTCGGACAATCAGCTTGATGGTACTCTAATTGATCATCTGTACACAAATAATACTGACTCTGTGCTTAATATCAGGCCTCATCATGCCATAGGTGCAACCGACCACTCAGGTATTGCTTTCAGTCTTAACTTTGCTAAAATTAAACAAAATTTTCCACCAGGTACATTTCTTCAATACTCCAAGGCTGATCTTACCGGTCTCTGTAATGAACTCCATGTAACCGATTGGTATGAGCTTCTCCATGGTAAAAACATCAATGAAGCCTGGAGTGTTTTTAAAGATAAATACATGGAGTGCATCCATACATTTGTTCCAAGCAAAAGATCCAGGAGACGGGAGAAAAAGCCTTGGATTAATGATGAAATAATCAAACTGGCAAAGAAAAAGAAGCGCCTGTACAGGAAGTGCAAAAAATCTCCTGATGATTTACGGAAATGGCAGAATTACAAAAAGTGTCGTAATATGTTAAAGGTGGTTATTAACCGTGAATACCATTCTTATGTTTCAGATATTGCAAATGACAATTCTAATCATGGTAAAAAATTTTGGTCCTTTGTTCGGGCATCCAAAGCTAAACCTACTGCTACCTCTTTTAAGATTGATGATATTTGTGTTACAGATCCCAACACCATTGCTAATTCTTTCAATGAATTTTTTGTTTCAAATTTTACTACCTCTGATGAGCCAGATACAATAGACTCAATGTGTGAGGGCCATCAGGGAATTCCATTTTTTGTCCCAGGTGTTGACCAATTCCTCTGAGGTTTTTAAAATCATTAGGTCCTTGAAGAATGGTAAAGCCCCTGGGCCTGATGGCATCACATCAACTATGCTCAAGCTTACTGCTGCTCAGGTTTCTTTTCCAATTGCAATTATTTTTACTCAAGGAACAATTCCAGATGATTGGAAAAAAGCTACGGTTGTACCGATACACAAATCTGGGGATATTACCAATTTGAAAAATTATAGACCAATTTCATTGTGTTCAGTGGTAGGCAAAATGCTGGAGAGAGTGGTTACACGTAATGTTGTTAATTATATGGGGACAAATGGTCTTATTTCTCCTCAGCAACATGGTTTTATTGCTGGGCGTTCCTGTACCACTCTCCTCAGTAAGGTTTGCCACCACTGGCTACAAATTCTGGATCAAAGATCCCCACCAGATGTTGATGTCATCTTCCTGGACTGGAGCAAGGCTTTTGATAAAGTCAGCCACTCTTTGCTCTTAGCCAAGCTTCATCGTTATGGTATTTGTGGTCCTCTCTGGCACTGGATTTCCTCATTTCTTTTAGGTCGCTCACAGTGTGTTAAATTCCGAGGGGCATCATCAAATTGGGTTTCTGTTGAGTCCGGGGTCCCTCAGGGTTCTGTCCTGGGGCCTTTGTTGTTTAATCTCTTTGTTTTGGACTTGCCAAATTTTGTTAGCTCATCGCTCCCCAATATGCTGATGACACGCTCCTGTACAGACCCATCCAGGCGGAAGATGACATCAACACTGTCCAAAATGATCTTGACAGTATAGTTAACTGGTGCAATATTAACAAAATGTCTTTAAATCCAGACAAGTGCAAGGTTATGAGATTGTCCAGGAGAGTTGGTGTTAATAGATCTACTCCACAGTACACCTTACTTAACAAACCCTTAGGTGTAGTTCATAGTTATAAATATCTCGGCATTATGATTTCTTCAAATCTGAAATGGGGGGACCATGTTAAATCAGTCACTTCAAGAACCTCGCGTCTTTTGGGATTTATTAGGCGACTGGTCCGCTGCAATGATCCAGATATTTTGGTCAAATTATATACCTCCCTCTGCCGTCCAATTCTTGAATATGGTATCCCAGCCTGGCTTCCACATCAAAGTGGACACTTAAAATCCTTGGAAAAAATACAGGGACGTCTGGCACGTGCCTGTATTCCAGCACCCAGGGGAGAGCTTGAGTATGGTGTACGCCTTGAAAAATTAGGTCTGATGTCTGTGTGCAATAGATACAATTATCTTGCTATTTCTTTTTATTGCCAAGTGTTTTTACTGCAAGCATGATATTGATCCTTTGGAGTATATTTCCATCAATACTCGTCATAGTAATTCTCTTAAGTTCTCCCATTCTTATGCTAGAACCGATAGTTTTAAATACACTGTCTTCAATCGTTTTCCAGTTTATTTTGATCAACTTCCTCCATCTCTCAAAGACCAATTCTTGTTTAGTATATTTAATTTCCTGGACAAAAAAAAAAAACATTTCAAAACAATTAGCTGGAATTCAAAATAGTTTTTAGTTGGGCTTAGGCTTACTTTTTTTTATCTAAAGGTTGTGCTTACATTGTATTATCATGCCTCATCTTATGTTGGAGAATGTAGGTAGATTCATCCTTTGCCCTGTTCCCCTGTGCTGATTGTATGTGTTCTTGTGGGAATCAATTAGGTTTAGCCACTTTGAAAGTGACTTTGTCACTATCTGGCTATCCCTGCCAGGGGTTCTCTTGTCCTTTGTTTAAATTGTTCCTGGTTAAGGCATGCCATCTCTCTATTTTCTCCAACATGGGTCAATTCAATTGAAATTTCTTGCTTTATGACCTTCCATGGCTTACATTTTTATATCTTTGCATGTGTAATTTATATATTTATGTGTAATTTTGATATTGTGCAATATTTTATATGTATATGTGTCTTTTTGCTGGCAAATAAAATGATATGATATGATAGATGAGTACAATATAGTGTGTGTAAATTACCAAATGTTCACAGGGCAGCTATTGCGCTTACATAATTCAGGCATTGAGCAGTCGAATTCTGCCCTCGGCCTCCTATGGAAAAATTCAGTACCTACAAGTAAATAACATAGGGGATGCTACCCTTTTATTTGAGAGGCAGCGAGGATACCGAATCTGAATGATCTGCTCTACGCTTAGATCTCAAATCATACCAATCTATAAGGAAATGTGCTGGGTAGAAACACTCATACTCCACAACTTCAGGTCAACGCTGGCGCTATAATTCTTAATGACGGTTATTGAACTAAGTCATTGGGATGAGGTTATTTCAACTCATATTCAAATCTTATCATCATAAGCTGGATTCATATAAAGTGCTACATCTAGTGATGAGCACCTGCATTTTGGATAATGATTCTCTTCGGCATAAGATGTATAAAACCATTGGCATACAGGTATTTTTACTCATGTTTCCAACGAGATTCCGTTTCATTGCATATATACGACCTCCACAAAATAGAGCAACAAATATGTATACGATCGAGTAGATCTAATGATCATTCCACAAATTATTCCACTGCTCCAATTCTAGACGTGATGTATTTGAATAACATCCACTTTAAATAAAATGTATAAATGTTGCCATTATTCACAATCTTTTTAAATGACATTTATATATCTGCGCTTGTTACACGCATACACTAAGCTACAGTTGCCATCCCAAATAAAACCGATGCATCTGCTTTACTTATTGTTATTAGTTACTGCCTTTTACTTGGATGGAAAACTGATTTAATGCTCCGCGTGCTAGCAATATGCTTCAACATAAAAATATTAAAAAAAGAACCACTGAACCAATACTAGGCTTGTTTGTACTCATTTTAATGCATTTTTCATGCTGATTCCAAATATGGTCATGAAAATTTACAATTCTGAAATTTTTGAATTTAACAACAAATTGAAACTTGTCGTCTGCAGTCGACACCCGCGTGGAGAGAGTTAAAATATTTGCCGCCCAAATCAAACTGTAGTATCTGCTATGTTATTTACTTGTAGATACATCAGTTTAACTTTGCAAGCAGGTTGATTCCAAAGCACCTGTCTTCAAAGTAAGAAGGCAGTATGTGTTTACGTAATGTGTTCATAGATACAGTGTTTTCACCTGAGATTTCCGTGCACATATATTTTGATCAGTATTCTCCATCCATACCATAAAAGCAATTTTCTCCTACAAACGTACAAAACGAATGGTGCATGAAACGCAAGAGTGTTTTTGCACTATTTCGATACATTGACACTAAAGAATCTTCAAAATATATCATTTCAACTCACTGACATTTCTGTTTTTCACGAATGGAATGGTGCTCTTCATCATCAATATTCACCACACATGACATTGATGCAATTTGGCCTTGTAGAATGGGAATACGAGGTTCTGATCTTACGAACACTTTTTTCCTAGCAATGCTTACTTTGGCTTTTTTCTCGATCTTAAAAGTACAAAATGTGTCTTTTCATTTGCCCTTTTAAACCACAAAGTAAGTGCTGTCAATATTTTCAAGTTCAAATACTAATTTATATTCATCTCATACATCATATTGGCGTTGCGATCCTTTCTATAGGAGTAATATTAGCCGTAGATCAGCAACCTGCAGCCGACAAGTATTGCATGGTCTTGAAGATTAGATAGCACAAAATGGGAACATTGCAAACCTGTCTTCTCCAAACATTCATTTTTATCGACTTGTATAGTCGTGGGTTTGCGCAGGTATTTATGTCTTGATACAAGGATTCCAATGCATATCTCAGTATAAATATTGTCGTACAACATTGGGATGTATTCTAGTATTATATTTCTGTTTTAATATTGTGTTAGATTCCTGACGTCACTATCGTTTTGTTATTGATGATGTTGAATTGAGTTTGTACATTTTCCGGTAACTTCAAATTGCCTTGACGTTTTTATGAAGCATATTTCACAACCTTTCTTTTTTATTGGCAAAACACGATGGAATAAAACATATTAAACACCTGCCTTTAAAACAAAATGTAGAAAGAAATTTACAAATGTATGCTGTTATCAAACAGCTTTATAGAACGAGCATACATTCATTGAAGAAATTGCTTTAGATCAATAATGTGTTTTTATGAATAAATGGAACTATTTTGAGCAAATTTCATAGAAGATTGTTTATACAATGAACTATTCCATTTAAAATCCACACTACCCCCGTGGAAGATTTTGGAAATATCTTCCACAGAGGGAGTATGGATTTCAAATGTAATTGGACAGAGTTAATCATTTTGAAACCCATACTCCCCCTGTATTATGGCTTTACCTATATCTTCCACAACTGGAGTGAGAATTTCACATGGAAGTTACCCATTTGTCTATTCTATTTGAAACTTGTACTCCCTCTGTGGGAGACTTAAACTAAATCTTCCACAGGGGGAGCGTGGATTTTAGATGGAATAGCCCAATGACAAAGAAAACTGTGCAAAGACAGTCGAACCTTACAAATTAAAATTTTTTAATCAAAACGAAAAATTGTTACATTATAAGTGTTTTACTTATTCGAACTTGTGACTACAAGTCACCTGTTTATACCATTTCTGTCTGTTTATAGCATCCATATAGCTTTACACTTGATAATGCTTGAAGATAATTAAGAATTTGTAATCTGATGTACTTGTAATTGCATTTGCATTTTTAACAAGGGGGCTCAACAGGGAGTTAAGAAACATAGCTCCAGGATAAAAATGTGTTAAAAGATGGAATCTAGTTCCAAAGGAGTATTCTAATTGATATTCGCTTAATGGGCTATTCCTGTTAAAATCCATACACCCTGCGGAAGACATAACCTTAATCTTCCACACAGGGGATGTAGGTTTCAAATGGAGTCAGGTAAGCCCATTTGAAATTCACACACCCTGTGTGGAAGATTAAGGTCATGTCTTCCATACGGGGGGAAAGGTTTTCAATTGGAATAGCCCAATTTTAACTCGACTACGATTATACCGTAGGTTGTAACGTTAATTTGCAAGTGTGAGGAACATGGAAACATGACATAGTAAGCCTGATAGAATTTGATCAAATCAGACACATTAAAGAGGAATCGGTAATCATAAATTTACTTGCAACTGTAAATATATAAATTGGTGGTTTGATTATATAATTTATAGATTTGTCATCATATTGAAATTATATCTACTTAACCTTGCAAATCAAATTGTAATTTATATGTCTCATTTTAAGGAAATTAAACACTTATTTTGTATTATTAGAAATTGCTTAGCGTGCACAAATTTAGAGGTGCAAGAAAGCAAGCAGAATTTGCTAGAGAAAAAGAACAAATGTTTGATAGGTGGCTCGGCTCAAAGAAATCAAAGATGATTTCAGCCAACTAAGAGAATTAGTTCTTATAGAAGAATTCAAACAACATGTCCATGCTGACATTAAAACTTTTTGGATGAGAGTGCTAGCAAAATATAACTTTGCATGAGGCAGCAACAATGGCAGATGACTACGGCTTAACTCATACGTTGAACTCAAGCAAATTCATAACAGAAGTTATGGAAACATGGCTAAAAATTTACGTTCGACAAGCCTAGCCTTTTTTCCCAAAGAATATATGAAGGTTCCCAGAGGTTTGACAAAGATAAGTGATGACATGGCTATAATTCAACAAACATTCATCATGTATATGTTAATAAAGTTTTATTTAATCTTTCTGCACGCCGCCCACGATTTATGTAAAGAAACGAATTGTCAGCAACAATTGTGGTACGTTAAATTAGGTTAAATCCACAGTTAAGTTGGAGCCTTTTCTGACTACGTATCAACGCAAACTCTATTAGGACATTGTGACAAACTGACTTCAAGCTATTTTAGAATCAGACACTCAAAGTAGGAAAAATTAGATGTGTTGCTCATTTTTGGAATGTACCATTATGCTCGTGTCGGGGTAGGGAGGGTGTGTGACGTGTTTGGGGTGTGGGGTCTGCTCTCTGTTTATTTTGCTGTCATGTCGTCTATCGATGTGTCTGTCTGAGTGGTGTATTTGGGGTAGGGTGTGTGTGTAACATGTGCATGATGATTGAATCATTTTGCTAGAAGATCCACATCATGGAAAGACAACATTGCTTTATTATTTGTATTTGTGTAAATAAAATATATGACGTGCTTTTGGGTGGTGTGTGTAGGGGTGGGTGGGGGTGTGTATGGTGGTGTCAGTGTATGTGGGTGGGATGCTCGTGAAATGGGTGTTTATTTGTTGGGTGTGTATTTGTAGGCCTATGTTGTGGTGTCTGTTTATTTGTGATTAGTGTTTGTATGTATGTTCGTTGTGATAAGTATAAGGGTCACCTTTAGTAAGTGACATTAATATGCTTAATGCACACCATGTCGGATTTTCAATTCACTACAATGTCACAGTGGATTTTATATGATGTGACCATGTGTCGCCATATCTTCGTTAATAACAATAGATGTCTGCAGGTTGTGACACATTGTGTCAAATTCATTACCACTCCGTTGTCACAAAATAGGTCTGAATCTATATATATGTATAGATATTTTCTACTGTAATTCATAAAAACAATTGTATGTATACATGCCATTATATCCTCTATCAGGTGCGGATCCAGGGGGGAGCGGAGGGGGCGCGCGCCCCCCGTAAAAATAGCAAAAGTAGGAAAGATGGGGCGCACGCCTCCCGTAAAAACGGGGAAAGGAGAGAAAGAGAAAAGGAGAAAAGGAGAAAAAGAGAAGAGAAAGGTTAAATTGCGCGTAATTGAGTCCTTCATTTTGCAAAATTTTCCCCCTCAAACACACCTACGTATGCGTAAACAACTAGCTGGCCGTTTTTGCTTTTGTTCGGACACCCGTACACTTTAGGCCTATATTGTTTTAAGTAATAACTGAATAATAATGATTAGGCCTACAGTAATAGTGAATAATGATAATGTTCCACGAATGGCTTCGATTGGGCCTTCATTTTCACATATTAACGAACTTTATCTAACTAAAATTTTACACAATAATACTTTAATAGTGTCAAAATCGTCCACCAAATGGCTTCAACTGGACCTTCTTTTTGCACAATTTTCCAACTTAGACACCCCCTGCGTATGTATAAAGAAGTTGTCCTTTTCTTTATGCTTTGGATACCCGGAACTTTATGTTTAAAGCAATTGAATTTATACAATAATATTGAAAACTTGTCCACGAATGTGAAATGAGCCGGCATGGTCATTTCACAAATTTTCCGCTCTTTAAAACTCAAATTTCACACAATAATAATGTCAAAATGGTCCCCAAATGGCTTCAATTAGGTCTTCATTTTGCAAAAGTTTCTCACTTCTGAGGGGGCACATCCCCCTCAAACACCCCCTGCGTCGCGCAAGCAATTAAATTTATACAATTATAATATTGAAAACTTGTCCACGAATAGGAAATGAGCCGGCATGGTCATTCCACAAATTTTCCGCTCTTTAAAACTCAAATTTCACACAATAATAATGTCAAAATGGTCCACCAAATGGCTTCAATTAGGTCTTCATTTTGCAAAAGTTTCTCACTTCTGAGGGGGCACATCCCCCTCAGACACCCCCTGCGTCGCGCAAGCAATTAAATTTATACAATTATAATATTGAAAACTTGTCCACGAACAGGAAATGAGCATGATGAGCCGGCATGGTCATTTCACAAATTTTCCACTCTTTAAAACTCAAATTTCACACAATAATAATGTCAAAATGGTCCACCAAATGCCATCAATTAGGTCTTCATTTTGCAAAAGTTTATACAATTATAATATTGAAAACTTGTCCACGAATAGGAAATGAGCATGATGAGCCGGCATGGTCATTTCACAAATTTTCCACTCTTTAAAACTCAAATTTCACACAATAATAATGTCAAAATGGTCCACCAAATGCCCCCTCAGAAGTGAGAAACTTTTGCAAAATGAAGACCTAATTGAAGCCATTTGGGGGACCATTTTGACATTATTATTTTAAAGAGCGGAAAATTTGTGAATGAAATGAGCCGGCATGGTCATTCCACAAATTTTCCGCTCTTTAAAACTCAAATTTCACACAATAATAATGTCAAAATGGTCCACCAAATGGCTTCAATTAGGTCTTCATTTTGCAAAAGTTTCTCACTTCTGAGGGAGCACATCCCCCTCAGACACCCCCTGCGTCGCGCAAGCAATTAAATTTATACAATTATAATATTGAAAACTTGTCCACGAATAGGAAATAGCCGTTATGGTCATTTCACAAATTTTCCGCTCTTTCAAACTCAAATTTTACACAATAATAGTGTCAAAATGGTCCACCAAATGGCTTCAATTTGGTCTTAATTTTGCAAAAGTTTCTAAATTCTGAGGGGGGCACATCCCCCCTCAGACACCCCCCTGCTGCAAGCGCGACGCCATGACCGCTTCGCGGCCATATAGTTCGTCGCCCTCTAGAAATCTCATGTATTTTGCGCCCCCCGTATTTTTTTCTCTCTGGATCCGCGGCTGTCTATAGTTTATGTGAATCGACCAGGTGGTAGACGGAGAGCGTACTACTATTGAATGCAAGGAGAGATTAGAGGATATATATATATCTATATATATTATATGTAAACACCTGGGGTTCATGTGATGAGCATAGTGGTTGATACTGATAAGGAATATTGTTTTAGGGTTAATAATATTGCCTAAAATTATTACATGTATGCGAGGGAATTCGTTTATACACCAAGCTGAGGCAAAATTAAATCATATTCAATAATGTAAATCGAAGGGGAAAAATGATGGAATTATTTTTGGTGCGTGTAAATGTGTGCATAGATAGATAAGTGTATACTGATGATAATGACAAAAGCTTGGGGCATTAACTATATATGCATTGTACGTGTAAGGTACGTTATTTTAGAGAATGCTGATAAGATACTGATATGTTTTATATATAGCGATGGTACACACGCCTAATGAAAGTACTTTAATAACGATCATTCGTCATGTCCAATTAGCAAATTCAGACCCGCACATGTAATAAATCAAACGAACAAAAAATACCATTAACAAAATTATGAATGAAGTCGTTTACACAGTGAATTACTATGATTAAATAGAGCAATTATTCATAATTTATTGTAGTTTTGTACCATTGTGTATATAATGTATATCATATCATTCACTATTTAAAATATTTACGTTTTTGTGCTTTCCGATTTTTACAGAACGTTTCTGTTTTTTTCACAGAATTCCTGATTAATACTTGTGAAAGTCCGCTTAAAAAACGACGACAAGTTGGTTTTAAATGAAAGAAAACCCAAGAAAATATAAGTAGGGTTACAGTAAAGATGTTTAAGACATATAATTTAAAAATTACAATTCATCTTACATACGCTTAAGAATGGAAAGAACTTGAGATATCTCACTTTGACCTCAACTCAAACACAACAACAGGAAACACAAAATATAGAATGATATCAAAATAGCTTCTTCCATTTCTTTCGCGTCTTCTTACTGATGTTTAAATAGACTTTTTATTTATTTTAGAAATTGAATTTTGGATAATGCAAACAGTGTTGAAATAGGTCAGAAAATCAACTTCTGATATTATCAATTTCCTGGGGCCTTCCTCCCAGAAACCCATGTACTCACTGATAATTAAGTAAATCCTTCATTTCATACCCCCTGCAATAAAATCAAATGGTTTAAAAATCATGTAAAGTGTGATGAGGCGTGTGGGTTTATGCCTGTGCCTCATGCCTGTCCGTTGCGCAATATATTAAATCACTGGCTTTTTTTTTTTTTTTTTTTTTAATTGAACCCGGTCATCGTCACCTTAGTTGACTCGTGCATCAACATCCCAACCTTGAGGAGGAAAGATTCTCCCAATCAATGCCATACCAATTAGTGTTATTCGATGCAACTCAGCCGTACACTAATTCACATTGATACTATGATTTCTTTGTCTGCCACTCAATATAATTATAACCAACACGGAAGGTCAAGGATATTTTTCATCAATTTTTGACTTCTTATTGAATTTTGATATCAATACTATGTGATGCGATTAAAAGGATGTTTTGTTTAAGGCAATTGATGACGTCATGACATTGAGATTAAATTTGACTTATTGGGCTATTCCAGTTGAAATCCATACACCCCCTATGGAAGACATGACCTTAATCTCCTACACAGGGAGTGTAGATTTTAAATGGAGTAACCCATTCAGGTAATCCCATTTGATATCCACACTCCCTATGTGGAAGATTAAGGTCATGTCTTCCATAGGGGGTGTATGGATTTCAACTGGAATAGCCCATTTCATTTGGTAAAAATAGTAGAAGCCAATAAACTACTACATACATATATAATGGCTTCTTGTTTTAGTGCATCACGTAAATTATTACGCTTAGGGACTTTTGTTTAAAACGCTATATAACTTGGTTATAAGCATGGTTTGTTGTTTCTTATTGTTGTTATTGACGTCTGTATAATTTATGTTGACTTCAAATAACATTTGTATATAATTAGCGAACCAGTGCGCCGCTGTATTGGTCTGTGGTTATATACAATCAAGCTTTTCAAATTATTTCGGAATACAAACATTAATCATCCTTAAATTAATCATTCATTTCTTTGGTCAATGTTAAATTTCATGTTATCACATTTCAAACATTTCTTAATTTCAAAATATTAGACTGAAAAAACAACATTAGATAGACATTTTAAGAATATGCATTGTTTTGATTACAAGTATATTTAAAAAAAGCCTCTATACTATCAAACAAAATGCTTTTAGACATTTCGATTGCAAAAATATTGTAGAGTTTCGCTCCACATTTTCTCTTCTTCATCCTCTCTATAGTATCTAGATTTACGAGATTGAGCTTCATGACCGAAATTAGATTTAAAGATCTGTTCAATTATGAACCTATAAATGATAATTACTATCTCTAAAGACTTGTTACATAAATGCAACCATCGCGTTAATTAAACCATCAGGTGTTGATGTATTCAGGTTATTTTTATCACCATTCCAGACTAATTATTGCGTGAGGTTAATGACAACCTCGCTCTAATGCCCCAATCATACTTGTATGCCGCTTGCCGCTGCGGCAAGCGTCAAGACGTATTAACCAATGACAAGCCTTGATTGTGTCTATTAGTCTGCAATGCGCGTTCGCCACGCCGCTCAGCGGCAAGCGGCATGGTAGTATGAAACCAGCATAACTCTCTCGTCACCTTGCAATATATCACCTCCATCATTATAACCGTATCACTATGAGTCACAATAGCATCATCCTTAATTCCATAGTTCAATAACCCATATTAAACAACTATAGCTCATGCATTTGACCCCAAGTTATGGAGTATGAGTTTTAATACTCAACATATACAAATTTCAATCTATGAGTTTACAAGTATATTAGGGTTAAAGGACATTGTCCTTATAGATGCGAGTGTTTGAGATTCTAATAGTGGATCCTATCAACCAACAAGTTGTTAATCTTGCACCTTCGTGTAGCATAATCAACCATGTTCATTATCATGATAAATTGTCACAATTTTGAAAAAATTTGCATTTAAAATGAGAGAGACAGAGAGCAAAAAATAATCTATTAAAGCTATCGCTGAAGCTTAAAACAGTCAGAATTTTTGAATAAGTAATTGACAGTCGAGTCTTACAAAACCATCTCAAAAGAACTGGTTATTTGTATTTAGTGGAGTTAAACCTGTATACACGCAGCGTGCAAATTTCTTAATTCATGGGCGTACAAAGCTAGATTTATTCAGGCACCAAAATCCGGTCTGGGAAACATCGGTTAAATATTTACTTCCAATAGTCGAGTATTGGTTTTTGCCTTCAACTACTTTCTCCGTCCATTTGGGATTCTGTCATGTACATATCACATTTTTTTTCTCGACGCTATAGGTGTTTTTTATCCTTCTCTCCTCCCTCTTATATCTCTCTTTACACGTGCCTTACAGCTTTTGTCGATAATTCCCACCACAACATATCAGACTTGATTTTTCAATGTATCTTCATTGTATTAATGGATTTTTTGTTAGGGAATAATTCACCCATATTCAATCTTCGTACCATATACGCGAAGAAGCGGATACATTCATTTTACACCGCAATCGAGCCGTTAAATAAAGCGCTAATTTATAATGTTGTGATTTTGCGACGGGCATGCAACGGGCTAAATTTAAATGGAGTCATTTCTCATCCTCGTGTCCTCGTGTTAGTGAGCTAGAGGGTTATATGTAATGCCATGGTAACCGAAGCTGCTTCTACCCAATTCCTGCCCTCAGCACTTTAAAGGCATTGGGGACTTTGTATCGCACTCAGTCTCTCTTTCTTTCTTTAAAGGCCTTCAATATCTTAGCTTGTCATGGTAAGGGCGAAATCCATTAAAAATTCAAAAGGTACGATCGCACAGCTTATACGCCTGAAGCTTAGCGAATGAATACTGTGCATTTCAAGGCTGTGGAATTTGCCTCTCTCTCTTTCTCCCGCTCTTTTTTCCCACTTTTTTTCTGGCATGATGGATGATTTTGTTTACAATACACTGCAATTTATCCGATGAAAGGCTATACAGTCTCCTCAATGCGTAAACTATTTAGCATACAAACCACTTTTCATTTTTGCCATGATGTATATGTAATACAAATTTCCTGTATATTATTACAAAATGACATGCATACAAATTAGTGACACACATGTTCATTAGGGGAGCATGTACAATAAACATATACAATGTCTTGAGTTACCTTTTTTTGTATATTGCTTAATAATAAGCCCCGGTAATAAGCACTTCGCCTCGGATATGATTAGTGCAATACACACGATGCATGGTGCGTAATGGCAATACAGGTTTCCTGTATATAAAACTTTATGACACACGTGTTCATTTGGAACATATGCTATACAATAAGCTATTTCTTAATATTGCTATCTACAGTAGATAGCAGATGCATGTCCAAACACACTAGACCTACCATGTTGGTTTGTGTCATGGGCTATCTCTTAATATTGCTATCTACAGTAGCAGATATATGTCCAAACACACTAGACCTACCATGTTGGTTTGTGTCATGGGCTATCTCTTAATATTGCTATCTACAGTAGATAGCAGATATATGTCCAAACACACTAGACCTACCATGTTGGTTTGGGTCATGGGTTATCTCTTAATATTGCTATCTACAGTAGATAGCAGATGTATGTCCAAACACACTAGACCTACCATGTTGGTTTGAGTCATGGGCTATCTCTTAATATTGCTATCTACAGTAGATAGCGTATGTATGTCCAAACACACTAGACCTACCATGTTGGTTTGTGTCATGGGCTATCTCTTAATATTGCTATCTACAGTAGATAGCAGATGTATGTCCAAACACACTAGACCTATCATGTTGGTTTGTGTCATGGGCTATCTCTTAATATTGCTATCTACAGTAGATAGCCGATGTATGTCCAAACACATTAGACCTACTATGTTTGTTTGAGTCATGGGCTATCTCTTAATATTGCTATCTACAGTAGACAGCAGATGTGTGTCCAAACACAACAGACTTACCATGTTGGTTTGTGTCATGGGTTATCTCTTAATATTGCTATCTACAGTAGATAGCCGATGTATGTCCAAACACACTAGACCTACCATGTTGGTTTGTGTCATGGACTATCTCTTAATATTGCTATCTACAGTAGATAGCCGATGTATGTCCAAACACATTAGACCTACTATGTTTGTTTGAGTCATGGGCTATCTCTTAATATTGCTATCTACAGTAGACAGCAGATGTGTGTCCAAACACAACAGACTTACCATGTTGGTTTGTGTCATGGGTTATCTCTTAATATTGCTATCTACAGTAGATAGCAGATGTATGTCCCAAACACATTAGACCTACCATGCTGGTTTGCATTATTTGCTATCTCTTAATATTGCTATCTACGGTAGATAGCAGATCATATAGACCTGCCATGTATTTCTCGTTTGTAATAATTCCGGCATATGGCTTTGTGTGTCTAAATTGTGTGTTTAATTTTTATTTTTATACAATTTTTAATGTTTAAGATATTTACTTTTGTTATATATTTGTATTTCATAATGTAATGTTCTTTGTCTGTTATAAATATAAAGACCCTCGCGGACTTTTAAAAGATAAAACAAAAAGTACATACAGTCTAATGTGTTACCTAAGCCGGTATATATTGCTTCGTAAGCACATCGCCTCGGCAAGATTATTACAATGCATGCTGCGCGTATTGAAAGTTCTCCTTTCAGGTATACAAGCTAGATTAATAATAATACACGCTTCCCGTATATTTCAAAATGACATGTACAATACATGTATACAAATTTATGACACACGTGTTCATTAGACACGTTAGGGAAGCATATACAATAAGTGTATTATATAAAAATGTCCTTTGTTACCTTAGCTTTCGCTTGTTGCTAAGTAAGCACTTTGCCTCGTTCGGTGATTACAATGCACGCTGCGTATTGAACGTTCTGCTTTCAGGTATACAAGTTGGATTAATGTGTGCTAAGCATACGCACACATTAATTGAGTTTAGTAGGGCAGGTTCACGTTGGTTATATAATTAACATATCAATATCTTTGTTTTTCGGTATTTTCTCAACCTTTATTACCTCAACCTTTTTTACTCGCAGAAAGAACATCAAGTAAGACAGAACTATGTCGGTATAAACAAGCTCATTTTATTTTGTTGTTACCATTTGTTTCATACGGATTTGGTGTAACCTATTATTTGACACAGTTATTATTATTAATTGATGGTGTCATTAGCTCTACATTACGCGTTAGTTGTATTTTGCCTTTGGGAAGATCTCAATAATCTGGCTATTCTCTATTTGCGCAATGGTCGACTTCCAATGAACTTTGACCTTTTCCCAAACCTCAAAGATCGCTTAGAATCTTTTTTATGTATAACACACTTCTAGTGCATGCTCTTTACCGAATATGTCAACAAAAATGAAATTTGAAATTCAGATAAATATTTGCTTGTCAACAATAAATCACTTAAATGGGACAGATATTGATTACGCTGTTAGGAGATGCATATGAAATTCAATTGTTCTTGCACAAACAGGAAATTATGGAAAGAATATTTTTCTCAGAAGCATTGGGACAGTGATTGTGCATTTATCATTATAGCCATTCAATCCATCCAGCTATTTAAAGCCATTCAGAGTACCATCAACTATAGCCAGCAATCAAAAATAGATAAGACACTGCTTCGGGGAATCGTGCATAGTAATGCATACCATAGACATACATTTTTACAGATTCATTTTCTTAGTATTGTATTATCCTACATGTAGTAACTTGGAATTGTTTTTCTTATTTCCGGCATGACAAATCAGGATTCTCCTCCGCGATAATATTGTGCCGCATCTAACTGTACAAATAACGAAATGCTTCATTCGATCAATCATTCAGGTACAGGTAGGACGGCATAAGTTTATTTGCTCGCCTTTACGCTTAGGATGGACCTATACGACGCTGTTGATTCTCAATTGTGTTCCACAAATGCACTCCTAGCCTAAGTCCGAAAACTAAGCATGATTGTACTTGATTGAACGTCATTTACATATTGTACTCACATTTTAAAACTAAGATTAACCTTTTATGTACGTTTTTTAACGCTTTCAGTGCGTCGTGGTGTTACCACCCATGGGGTTAAATACGGCTCGCTGTCAATTTTGACTTAAAAGCACTTTACTAGTCTAAAAATAATATTTGACTCGTATATTCTTTCTACCATAACTGTGAGATGCTGCCCACGAAGGTAATCTTTCAACTATAATGAAGGATTTTGTCATCATAATAAACAGCTATCATTTTATTATATTACACTGTGATTTATAAAATCTGACAATTACTTGTGAGTAATGAAAGGATTCAAATTCAAGGTAAAGACAAAAAAACCTTTCTGAAATAGCTGCTTTTACGTGTATATCTGATAAAAGTGCTCGCAGAATATATTTCCGAATTATTGTATACGATATTTTGACGTAAGTATATTGATACAGCATGATAAGACGATAGATGTTCAGTCTCTGTTCCCATTAAAGTCCGTTATGGTATTGAAAAGTATCTTTTTCATATTAACACTGCACAGACATGAAGCCGCCTGGATTTTTTTATCACAGTGACACATTATCACTTGTAGAACAACGTTAAATGAACGTACTCGGAAACCACGTTGTAAGATCATCAATCGTTTTACTTGCGCAATGGATTCACTACGTTTTGGTAATACAACAGGTACCAAAAGGTATTGGGTAGAATCTGAATTACTAGTTTAGGGACTACACGGGGGACTTCATAACTATTGAGATAAAGATTGGTTTTTACCACTAATGATGTGGATTCCCGTTACATGCGATTGCAGAATATAAATTGAACTTCATTAAATCTGAATTTACACTTCATCGCCGCGAGCGACGTTCCGATTGGTTTTTGGTTATAAACCAACTTCTCGTCGCTCAGCGATGGAGCTTAAATTCAACTTTAGTATGCTAAGGTTGCCCTATTCGTGGTAGAAGTTTGTGATGTAACAGGATTAATTAGCATAGCGAAAGGTGAAAACAATTTTGAATGTATTGCCCTGCATTAGACGTAGCAATGGTAGCTGTCACTCTACATCGCATCGCACCATTGACATTGACTATCAAGGAATAGGCGTAAAGACCTGGATCGTAATTTCATAGATATTTCACATTCTGCTGTATATACATTTCACTCGCGCCTTTACGATTAGTGGCTTTGAAAAGAGCAGTATTGTATTCAATCTATGATTTCACACATACACAGACATGACAGGTGATGCGTGCAGCCTTCTTAAGAGTGCAGGACAATACATTCAAAAATTGTTTTCACCTATCGCTATGGTATAGGCCTAATTAATCCTGTTATATCACTACTTCAACGACAAATAGCTAACATCATTATAAACATGCAAACATTATTAAGTATATAGATTGCGGCTATATATGTGCGCGATGGGTATGTTCCATGATGACCACCATCTTTTTTAAAGTTGTTATTGTTATTGCTGCTGTTTTTTATTTTGTTATTGTTGTTGTTGTTGTTGTTGCTGCTGCTGCTGCTGTTGTTTATGCCCAAATGCACCTGCTATTTTTAACAGAATACTAGAGGCTGGTCAGTGTGGTCAGTCCTATCCATTACATCCAACGTTTAAACAAAGATGTCTCACTCTACTCTTATACTCTGTTAGCATTAGCTTAATCAAATTAGAAATCTAGCCACATACTTTGCGACGAAATTGTTTTTGCGTCGGACGCTTGAAGTCACCAATACATTTAACAGTTAATGAAGAAACAACAGGCTTTTACTCAAAGTACTTCCTAACAGTAAACAACCTACTGTTACAAACATGCTAATCTGTCTCAAACACGTCATGTAAATATTTTTTATAGTTTAGTGAGCTAACAGGTCTTATAGCAAGTATGAGTATGTTCAAAGAAGCGTAAACGGGGAAAAAGATCATTGCACCCTTTAAAATAGCTCAAAATGCCAGAGTAAAGGATTTTTTATCACATTTGTACGTTAAACGTATCAGCCGTGAGCGTGTTAACAGAATCTCTTAACTCTCGAGAGGAGAGGTTTTGTGGCCCGGATCGAATTTAGCTAATCTAATTGTCGAGCACACCTCAAGTTGCAATTCCATTTGCCTATCTCAAAAAAAAAGTAAGTACAAAAATAAAATAGAAAGATAGAAAAAAAGAAATAAAGGGACAGCTAGATTGGCTTTTTATGTAAGTTCCATTTCTAGTAGGAGCTTAAAAGATGTCAGTTTGCAAAGATCAATGTGGGGGTATAATGTTAGAAAAGTTCAATTACGATTAACTCTCAGGCAGACGACAACTGCAGACGACAAGTTTTAAAAAATATATAAAATGCAAACATTTTAGAATTGTAATTTTCATGGCCATATTTGGAATCAGCGTGAAAAATGCATTAAAATGAGTACAAACAAGCCTAGTATTGGTTCAGAGACATTTTAGATAGCTCTTGATATTTTGAGAAAATATCTCAAAACTTGTTATGTTGAAGCCGATATGGCAGGCACGCAGATAGGATTTAAAGGGAATACACTTTAATAGAAGTTATAAAATTGTACTGATGTAGATGTATAGGTAAAAATAAATGGAAATGGTATACTTTTGACACTGTCATCCATATTTATGCACCGTGTGTCAGTTGTTACAGATAAACCCGTGCTTGGAATATGGATATGATGTTAAGTAAAAGCGCACTCTACAAAAGTATATATGCCTCAAAATATCTGACAAATGATCCGGATAATGTGCATCCCAAATTGAGAATATTTATACCTATAGGCGTTCCACTATTACATTTATGTTACGTAAACTTCAACATAAATTCACTCAGACTGAACTGCACATCAACAATTTTCTCCCGACTAATGATTGATGTATTAAACTTTCTCTACTGACTACATTCATTTATGGTACACATGTGATTAATAAGTATTTAAATATACAACAAGACAAATGAGTAGCTAAATATTTATTTATTATTGTCATGGTGTTTAAGTTCATCTCGCACAATGTAACAATGTACTGACGATAAAGAAATGACAGATCGTACTGCTAAGAGGCATCGACATTATGGTTGGGCGATATCTTTTTATTAAAACTCTAAAAACGTGCATTGAATTTACTTTCGGCACAGGCTTTAAAGAGCTAATAAATATCTAATACATTTAGCGTATTACACAAGGAATATTACACTGCATTTGTATAGTATTATATTCGCGCATTTTTTCATCCGGTGAATTTAATCATCCACATTTAGTGTATTACACAAGGAATAAAACGCACATTTGTTTAATATCATTACATGTATCTCTCTAGTTGGACCATGTTTTATTAAACAATATTAAGCATTAAAACGTATTCACCAAGGATAACTCATATTGGATTGTATGAAACTGCTCTTTTGTTATATACACGAATCACAATATATTGTTCCTTTGGTAAAGCATGGTGAGTCGAACATAATTAATGTATCTATCTTTATATAAATGTCTAACGAGAATTTTGTCATATACAAAAAGTGACTACATCCTTGCAGAATTCTTTCATTCTTCAAAAAATGTAATGAAGTTGTCTTTTCATTGTTCAGCAATAAAAACAATTTTATAAATCGTAAATAATTTTAAGGAAATAAAATCATTTTAGCTAATTAAATGGGAATTTCATGTCAACAGCCTTATCCCCTACTTTTATCGGGAAAAAATGAGATTTTTATACCACTGGAGATTTCTGGCTACATAATGTTTTTGTACAAAAAATCTTGCCGCTTAATTCGTTATAGCAAAAATATCGTCAAATTTCAATCACGTTCTGATATCGAAATTACAGCACAGTAGCCCATGGAGCAGTGTAATATACATAATCATACAATATCGCAAACGCAAAATCGGAATCAACTGACATTTTGAGAAAAAGCTTTAAGTTCATGAATATCTACTGAAAAATGTCACAATAAGAGGATGCTAGGATCACGAAATACTCCTTTAATTGTTTACATGTTTAATTCATTGTCACAAACTAGATTCGACCTTGCCATACATTAAATGTCATTAGATATGGAATGTTGGCCCAACATGTCATTGGCAGGTGGCGAATACAAGGCCTATTCTGTGCATCGGTATAGCAATACAAATTTCACATTGATTTTATCTTTTTTTATTAATATTCTACATCAAAGATGGGTTATTTTGATGATAGGCCTACTGACTAATTAGTGTGTTCAATTGTATATTTAATTTAATCCAAAGCACAAGAACAATTGAAAACTGTAATCTGTATCTTAATATACATTATAATGATATCCATTGCAGTAGAATGATATGATCGTATACACGTGTCTGACCTATGACCTCATGGTACCTGATCTTAACACGGTCTTTGAAAATCATGACCATGCATATAGCACATTGCAAAGATCATTTAATTACTTTTAAAATTGCACGGGGTATTTAAATAGAGCAAATATACGAAGCGAGATATGTATTTTTAATATCATAACCATTTTATGTTGAAGTTAAATAGTTAATAATTAATAAAGTGTCTTTTTTTTTTTATAGATTTATGCGGACGATTTTTTCCTAAGTCTATGTTCGTATGTGCATCGTAAGTACATCACATATATATTGTAAAACGCAGATAACATTGGACTATTCTAGCTGAAATCCCTGCACCCGCTTTGGAAGACATGATTTTAATATTCCACACAGGGAGTGTGAATTTCAAATGGGGTTACCTGAATGGATGACTCCATTTGTAATCCACACCCCCGGTGTTGAAGATTAAGGTCATGTCTTTCATAGGGGGCGTAAGGATTTCAAATAGAATAGCCTAGCCCATTACAGATTTTCACCGGTTGAACAAATGCTTGTTGCATTGTCTATCACACGATGTCTGATTTCTTATACGTAACCAAGTCATGCAAGTGAAAGAAATCAAAGAAAAAACAAGAATTATATCTAAAAAAATCACAAGCTCATCTAACACGTGTTTCGCGTTATAGATTGCGTCTGTGTTATAGATCGCTTCTGTAACCATAGTCAGTACAAGTAATATTCTTTATCCAAATTTTCGTTATTGAAGGTTTGGTGAAGATATCCATAGCATACATAGCTAGCAGCGATCTAACGAGTATGTTTATTTTTCTTTCAATGATTGAATAAGACCGATGCGAATCGAAGAGATTGGATGTTATCCTTTACAACACTCACAAAATATTTCAACCTCCAAATTTGGTAAAAGCCATACTACGCGCTATCTACCGTAGACGACTAAAGTCAGACTCACAAAAAGCATTTGATACTAACTTTTATGTTAAATTATTGAAAGAGCTATTTCTGTATTTCGGTTTTAAATTTGTTTTAAGCTTATATAAGATGTAAGCATGTTGATTTGGACGTATACAAAGGGTTTAGTGCTGAAAAATAAGGAGAGTGGAGTAGTCGATTTTTTATTGACGGACAGTCAACAGTCGCACCGTCGAGTTAAATTGGACATGGCTATATACTCCTACCACCAATATGCGCAATCACGATTTAATGACTTGACTCTTCAATCTAATGTAAAAGTCGATTTTCCAATAATAAATTTTCATATATATGAGTTTTGACTTTGAAACAAGAACACGAGGAGGAAATATACCATCATCGGAAATCGATTTTCCTGATGATGGATATTATAATAGATAGAATAATATTTTATTTGTCATTTTGATAGTTAATGAATTCAGATGATAGATACATATTGCTGCTGATGAAAGCTGATAGTATCATGATGATATTACACAGGGGATGTCATTTTAATGAAAAACCTTAAAACGACTTTTCATAGTGCTTATAGTACCACTCTGATTAATTTTTATTTTTATTTTCAGGTGAGAATTTGCAGACCTTACATCGAAAGTCAAAATGGCAAATAAGTTGATTATATAAACCTTACCTGATAAAATGAAAAATCCAATCTTCAAGAAGTTGTCAAAATAGATGATGATCCAAGTTTGTTAATATTTTCTTCCTGATCCAGTCAGCCGAACACGGCCTAATTGAGAAAATAAAGAACAGCACAGTTCAATCGATGTTGAAAAGACAAAACGAGAAGAAACAAGTGGAGTATTTCACAATTATAAGTCCCGATGTAGGAGCAACGCAGAAAAAAGTCACCATGACCAGTGTGATAGTTATATCCGGAATAAGAATGTTACTGATGATATAAAAAGGAAATGTAGCTTCTCAAGTTGATGAAGATAATGGTGATGAAATCGAGATGGGAGCGAACGCTCTATTTAGTTAAGTGTGCTATAAAACAGGAGTTGGCAGCGAGCTTTACAGATGGAGTAGCAAAGAGCATGTGTGCATTTGAGTAGTAGATGCAAAGTGGCGTCGACTAAACGAATCACTGATAAAAATCCTGTACACTACAATGGTACGTACGTACTACATGGATGGTGTACTGACAGTGTGGGCTGCAGTAGTTTATTATCACGGAGTTGCGAAGATAGTGATGTGCGGTGTAAGAGTGAGACACCGCCAGCTCATACCGTTCTCTCACTGGATAAAAACAACAACCTGTTATAATAATTTGACGTCACTCTGTTAAAGGAACTATAATGACGTCAACAGCCAATGAACGGTGGGGAATCTGAAAACAGTCAGGTAGATCTTTGGACAAGGGGTAGTCTGTGAGATAGATGAATGTATAGATGGTTGGTTGGATATAGAGAGATAAGATGGTGAGGAAAA
This sequence comes from Amphiura filiformis, assembly GCF_039555335.1. NCBI lineage: Eukaryota > Metazoa > Echinodermata > Ophiuroidea > Amphilepidida > Amphiuridae > Amphiura > Amphiura filiformis. The sequence goes on from NC_092638.1 coordinate 60,737,253, forward strand.
TATGAATGAAAAAAAACACACCAATGACGGTGATGGAGAGATAGAGTGTTTGACATGCGTTCAATAATGCCACCCCTATAAGGTGGAACGCTTGATAATTTTCCATGATATGATATATTTGTGGGTTATCAGATCATAATATTGTACATTAAGTAGATTAACCAAATTGATTTGCAGCACATGTGAAATCAGGTTAATATATCAGCTGTGGTATTGTGCTTTATTATCAATAGTATTTAATATCAAAAGCATATAAAAGGGGATGCATATGTAAACAAAAGCTATGTTATGAATTTATGCGCTGTGTATAATTTCCTTTGTTGTTGAAAGGCATGGGAACTGAATTTATTGTGCAATATGCTGTGTGCTGTGTGGAAACGGGAATTGCCCTTAGCGCTTGAATGACTGGATAATAACGATGGTGATGCATGTAAGGCCGGCTCTGAGCTATATACAGGTTGATGGTGTGGAAAGAAATGAATTGCGACAAATTTCATATTCATAATGTGGTGACATAGCGCCTCCTCGCACTTACATGGGGCTATGATTGATGAAAGAACGGCATTAGAGAGAAGTACTTCGGCAGGACTCGCAGGCAGAGAATATAACACTTTGCGTGCCGAGGTCGACTCTTTTCAACCGCGCATATACAACATGTGTTGATTTTAACAAATTCAACCATTTTAAACTTGATTTAGTATAATTTTTAAAATCAGCGTAAAAATGCTTTAAAATGAGTGCAAACATGCCTAGTATTGGTTCTTGAGATGACGATTGGTGTGCTGTTAAAATAAAACTGTAACCTTGGTTATAGACATTTACCATACTGGCATGTAAGATACTATAGTATTGAAAAACACCATTAGAAGAAAGATGTTCTTTATCCAAGCTTATACAATAATTGTTTTTGTTCTATATTTAGTAAGTAGGTTTAGCATTTCCGATTTCTCCGTGTATGAAGCCGTTACCCTAGTTTCCACATTCCAAAAATAAGAAGCGACTGGGATGTTAGTAATGATAATGTCGATCATGTATATGAGCGGATATCTATTTTGGATTAAATTGTCGCCATGTTGTAGTTGAAAGGCAAGAATTGAAAATCTACTTCAAATAGTGGATCAATTGTTTATTGAAAAAGGAAGTCTACCTCATTATTTGAGAGACAACTGGGATTTGGGATTGCCTAAATTTAGCTCTATGTAAGTAAGTTTAGTTAACAAATTGCACGTATGCTATACATCATCCAAAATATCCATCATTGTGTGCAATGTATTGCATCCGGGTAGGTATATATATATTTGGTTTGGGTTTTCCTTTCTTTCTTTCTTTCTTTCTTTCTTTTCCTGATTTTTGCGAGGTTATAATTACGAGCATTATTTCATTTGCATGTCTGTATTTTTTCATTATGTTTGTGTGGAAATTCCGAGTCAGGAAAGACCACATTATTATCATAAAATAGTAAAACTTCATAAATACAACATTATTTTTGCGAGGATATCCTATAACAGGAAAGACCACATTTTTATTGCATTTGCTTTTAAACATAATTGATAGTATAACAGCGAAAGGGATGATCAGTGTGTATATGGTCGAATCCCACCAAAAGTGTATACCGGCCCTTTCGGTTATAATAACAAGTCATATTTTTGTGAGGAAACCCTGAGTCAAGAAAGACCACATTGTTATTATATTTGCTTTGTAAAGAGCCGTGACATATGATCGACGAAAGTACGAGCTTATGAGAACGGGGTGCGTATTGTTTAGTGTGTATATTTGTGCATTTGTATCAGAGAGGGGTGTAGGGTGTCTTTGTTAATGTGTTCGGTTACTTTGATTATTATCTTTGTGATAAAACCCTGAGACTAAAGACCACGGCACATTGTTACCAATATTACATATACTTAGTACACACATCAGTTACTCATCTGAGTACTGTTTGATGGCATGCAGAACTGTAACTGTAATTTTTAAGCAAAGTTGAACACAGATGGCGCTATTTATCTTAAATCTTATTTGCATCTTTACAAGGGGTAGCCAATCGTACACTGGCATTAAAACATCATAAAAATGAGTAGCATAGGAAATAGCAAGGAAATTACTCATGAAATGAAAAGCATAACTCATATTATTGAGGTAAATTGAATTTAAAAAACATGTAAATAGCGCCCTCAATTTGCCCACAAATATACAGTTTATAGAATAAAAAATTACCACAAAAAGGTAGAAAAATATATTTTTTTTTAAATTGATAAAGAAAAGAAAATCCAAGTTTAAAATAACTAAAAATTATATGTGTATAATGGGATAGCTGTTGGTATTGTAAATGTCTAGAATTGAATATTATGTAATGTTTTTGTTAGAAAAATTAATAAATGGTCACAACAAACAACCGTTGAATATAAGGTGATTGATTGGTGTGTTGTAGGGGGTGTATATGTAAAGGTGGGGTGGGGTGTGTAGGATTGGGGTGTGTAGGATAGGGGTGCGAGGGTGTTTGTTAATGCGTTCAGTTGTAATAACAAATAACAAGAAAATCCTGCGACAGGAAAGACAACGTTGATGTTACAATTGGTGTATACACACATCTGTATAACATTAACACATGTTTGTGGAAATCTGTATTAACTTGTGGGTGTGCATGGTGTGGGTGTGTGTAGGGGGCAGGGAAGGGGTGACCACCATAACAATGTTTAACATTTCTGCAGCATTATCTCGTAGCGCCACTGTACTATTTCCACAGAGAAACTCTTGTATGCCAATACACCCTGGAATAATACTTATTTGACAACTGACCGTTCGGCCATTTTTGTTCCTTCCCGTAAGAAAAATGTTATTCCAAGTGAAATCCATACACCCGCTTAATCTTCCACACAGTTACGTGAATGGGTGACTCTATTTGAAATCTACACCCCCTGTGTGGGACATTAATGTCATGTATTCCATAGGGGGTGTGCGGATTTCAAATGTAATTGCCCAATGTCCTGTTGCTTCGGCCACTAAGTAGATCGTCAAGTGCAACATGATTTCTCAAATTTCAAATGGAAACTCTTGTTATGCCAATCTATATTGAAATAGTGGTTATTTGGTTTGACAACCATTTGGCACTATTTTGCCTTTCAATATACGAATTATTCTATTGCCCCAACCACTTAGTCCATACTTCAGTACAACATGGCATTTCATATTTATATTTACTCTACCCTCATGCTGTAAATATCATTTCCTTATTTCTTCAGTATAAAGTTCATATGTAGTACAGAAAAGTCTGAGAGCAACAAAAAGTATTCGAAGAAAATATAACAGATGTTTTTTTGTTTAAGACTTGTTTTTAGTTTCATAGCTCTTCCAAACTAATATTCTTAGCTCTTCATATTTTGGCTTATGAATTCAATAAAGCAAAACAAAATGTGCATTGTTGTTTTTACAATACATTATGTTATAAATCCCCTCTATCTATTTTTTTTTGTATAAAAGCAAATGCCAAGTTAATTTTTAAAAGATAAATTGACACCGCTAGTAACAAACCACCTGTGATAATTTCAAGGACTTGTTAATGAATCAATGAATTACTTGCCTATTGTTGTTGCTGTAGTCAACCATGTTTATTTAATATTTCTAACTTTATTAAGTTGTCTGATTTTATTACTGTTTTACTGGAAAGTCACCATTGCACCTGTGTTTCCATATACGCGTTGTTGCACGCTTCCAGTTAAACCATAATACATATCACAACTCAGGGTATAAAAATATGCAATAGAATCATACTGTTATATTTTATAAAATAATTAACAACAAGATTCTGTCTTGCATATTGAATTTTTCTTGTGGCTTGTATATTACTGAACTTCTAAACCACTGAACTTCTAAACCCTTTGCACACATTTCTGTCTGTGCAATAGAATCATACTATCATATTTTATGAAATAATTAACAACAAGATTCTGTCTTGCATATTGAATTTTTTTGTGGCTTGTATATTACTGAACTTCTAAACCACTGAACTTCTAAACCCTTTGCACACATTTATGTCTGTGCAATAGAATCATACTATCATATTTTATGAAATAATTAACAACAAGATTCTGTCTTGAATTTTTCTTGTGGGTTGTATATTACTGAACTTCTAAACCACTGAACTTCTAAACCCTTTGCACACATTTCTGTCTGTGCAATAGAATCATACTATCATATTTTATGAAATAATTAACAACAATATTCTGTCTTGCATATTGAATTTTTCTTGTGGCTTGTATATTACTGAACTTCTAAACCACTGAACTTCTAAACCCTTTGCACACATTTCTGTCTGTGCAATAGAATCATACTATCATATTGTTAACAACAAGATTCTGTCTTGCATATTGAATTTTTCTTGTGGCTTGTATATCACTGAACTTCTAAACCACTGAACTTCTAAACCCTTTGCACACATTTCTGTCTGTGCAATAGAATCATACTATTATATTTGATAAAATAATTAACAACAAGATTCTGTCTTGAATTTTTCTTGTGGATTGTATATCACTGAACTTCTAAATCACTGAACCTCTGAACCCTTTGCACACATTTCTGTCGATTACAATCAACAAAACGATTACAGAAGTTACAAAACTTATGCAAGAACTTTACTATGATCACAAACATATATGACCTGTTACCACGAAATGAGCGTAAAGTCGCAAGTTGGTAGTTTCGAGACATCCTGGCTGACTGAGTTGATGTTCTTTGTTTGCTGCGCACCTGTACAACCCATTAGTACGTTCTTCGTGACTAGCCTATTGTGTCCCCATTCACAAAGGACATACAGACATACTAATGGTTTGAACAGGTGTGTGTGAAACAAAGAACACCAACATAGTAGATAGGGCGTCTCGAAACTACCAACTTGCGACTTTGCGTTCTTTTCGTAATAGCAGGTCACATATAGAGTAGGCGTAAGTACCAGATACTTCCTGATACAGAGCTTTATATGTTGGACAAAAAGAAGTGATTTATAGGGTGAAACAGCCACAACATGATAAATAATTGAAATTATTTTGTCTTTATGACGCATGTACGAGTGAGAGACTCTTTGCAAAGATAAATGATTTAATTATGATGTATAATGTCTTGTGACCCGCGAAAGCCAATGACTTATAAATATATTTACTTCGAAGCCTTTACCAACGCATCCTCTATTTTGAGTTCATCCATATCTTCCAAAGGTCAATCCAAACTCCTTGTTCATAACCCTTAAATAAACAAGAAATCGCTTTCAAATATTCTTTCTTCATCACATCGGATTGAGACTCTAAATTGACACGCTAAAAATAGGTCTTATACAATTCAGGCAAAAGCAAAACAAGCAAGGCCATGATAAGATCTTTCCTCCCCTCTCCCTGTCCCCGTAAGCGTTTCTTAATCACAAGACAAGACCCGATATTAATCCACTCGTAACAATCTATTCATTTCACCAAGTTATATCCACACGTCTAGCCGCCTTTGCATTCTTATCTACCAATATAATCTTTTTATATTTATATTCGTTGTACCCTCGTATTTCCACTCTTATATATTTTGTACTTTATTAAAATACTTTTTCCCTGCTAGTATAATAGTATAGAAATATTCATACGCATGAGACCAACTTAAAGCATTTAAAGAAAAATTGCGTTAGCTGCTTCATTTGAAAATCAATTAAATTAAAATGAAATATCTCTCTTTGCACCTAATTTCTTGGATGTATAATAATAATCTTTGAAATATTTTAACAAAAAAGCTGTTAAACTTGAGCATGTTGACATGGTTGAATGGTTTGGAAAGAAAAACAATCCAATATTATTATTAATGTATTAGAAAGACAAACAGTTGAAATAATACAAATGGCAGCCATCGCATTTCTATTTCAGAAACGTCGTACCAGCACACTCATGACCTCGCTCATGACTAAAATACACTCTTTATTGTTGCGTTATATTATTTAGTTGAGGCGATAGAGTGTCCATATTCATAGAATAACCTTTTAATCAAAGGCGGTTCTTATTTGGCTTCAGCGTTGACCGCTTTCTTTTCAAAGCACTTGACACAAGGGGACAATACAGTTAATGTTAGTGTTGTAAACTGGTAGTTGGATTGGCTGCCCTATGTAACTAATACACGAACGAAAAGTGATAGTGAGTTGAAGAATATGCGACAATATGTGTAAGTATCCTCATGACATGAGGCAGCTTTCATGAAGAACCACATCATTGCACTGAAATTGGGGAAGGACCAAGTTAGACCACAATTATATCATTGCGTTCATAAAATGTGATGCGATCAAGCAAAATCAGTCGGAACTCGGATATATTGATTTTGAGATATAGCCAAACAAATGAACTATTTCTTTTTGTTTCCTGTTGTTTTGAAATCTCTTTAATTGCTCATATCTTTGGAACTGGTTGTTCAATTACAATGGGTTTTCTGCTGCAAAATCCAGCTCTGTAAATAATTTTCACTATCCTATAAGAAACTGAAAATACAATATTTCCGAGTTCCGACTGATTTTGCTTGATCGCATCACAAATATGATGGTACCTACAAAATAGTGGAATAAAAACAACAGGACAATATCAAGAACCACTGAACCAAGACTAGATTGACGTGAGAACACATCTTTCAGTATATCTATTGCAGGATATGTAATATATTTTGATATTATCTCATTGGTTCTTGGAAGAGTTTATGACATAATATAACATATCCCGCGTTTATATAGCACTGTTCCATGAGTGGAACACGATCACAGGGCTTTACAAACCTGCAAAAAATCATAAAAGTCGTATATTGTCATAGAGAGATATTGAGTTACGCATAATTTACATATAAATGATATTCCGGAAAATTTTGTATCGCCATATTTTAACAGGTGTTATTTGTATAGACTATATTTTTTACATTCAAGTTTATGACGTGAATATATTGTTATGGATATCAGCTGTAGAAATGCCATATAAATTATTTTATAAGCATTTTTACGTATACCTGTATTTCCATTCGAAAAATTACTGTATTATAATAACTTCCCACATATCCACTGGCATTATCGACATTCAAATTTTCGTATCGTGATTCGTATAGCATTTTACATCAGGAGAAGTCGACATTTTTTATACCAAGGGCAAAATTGCTATTGTAAATTCTCTTTTCAAACCGCATAATCATGACAAGTGGAGGGTCAGAAAATGAAAATAGATGTCGGGAATATAAGCGGCTGCATTGACCAACCCTCTCCCAGCGCTCACTTTCACTTCCCTTTTACCAAAGTCTCTGCTGGCCATTTTTGTAATGATGTTGAATATAACCAAAAAATATGATTCTTTGCTGTAAATTCTTTTCTGCAAACCTATCTGAGACAATGGTTACTACACACAATCGCTGGCGAAATACTGACTAAATCATATCATCACCCATCTAATCATGCGGCAGGCTAAACGTGGGCTGAATATCACAGCCTCAATTCATCAAAGACCGATGTGTTATTAGCACTGTTACGTACGATTTAACAAAGACTGTGGTCATAATGTTGCGTAACATGTGTATGGATTGGACACTTTTTAGATAACATCAAGCGATTGTTGATAATTCCTGTACAAGTCTTTAAAACTTATCAAGCTCTGTAATCAGGTTCTAAAAACGCCTTTAGGTATAAATATGGCGTCCCACAGGGTTCAATGTTTGGACCAAAGAATTTTACCATGTAAACAGGACCTGTAGGATATATTTCCATGCATACTTATAATGACGTTAGGTCCCTTCCTGAAGAGAGTACACCGTGGGAGCCTTGTATTGTATTTCAATGCTGTATCGTATGATAAAAATCGCTAATGCTAAACGAATTAAAGCAATATATCACCTATACCTATAATGTATCGACATAATACTTTTCCAAACCAGTAATCTTTTAAAATAGTACCTTTGATATTTTCTTGCAATGAAATCTATGAATGTCATTCCCCTCAGGAACTTTAGAGCCAGCAATGGTGTGAGGCAACGTTTTCTTGGATTACAAAGTATCTAAACACAGTAAATTACACAGTAAATTGCGAACGGTCATACATATACATGCATCGCGATAAATTGACGCACCTGTTTTGTATTTATTATGTACTTACAACCTTCTTACATTCAAACTACGAACAGGAAGTCTTTTAGCACTATTTAGTCAAAGACTTATTAATGAATCAATGAAATGCAATGAAATCTTTGAATGTCATTCCCCTCAGGAACTTTAGAGCCAGCAATGGTGTTAGGCAATGGTTTCTTGGATTACAAAGTATCTATGCGCAGTAAATTGTGAACGGTCATACATATACATGCACCTTGATAAATTGACGCACCTGTTTTGTTATTATTCGCTGTCGAAGTGACGTAATAATCGCATTAACTACCATAGTAATAGGGTAAAACAAATTTGAATGTATCGCGCTGCACTACAAGCAGGTTGTACTCATCACTTGTGTATGTCTGCAATCATAGATAGATTCTATATACTAATCTCACAGGTGCTAGGTGCGAGTGATCAGCTTGATATGGTTCAATGCAGACCGCGTGAACGTACTAGTGAAGTGCGGTATATTCAAAAATTGTTTTACCTTATTGCTATGGTAGTTAATCCAATTATTACATCACTTCGACGGCGAATTATGCACTTACGACCTTCTTGCATTCAAACGAGGAACAGGAAGTCTTTCAGCACTATTTAGTACAACTACAAGAAAAGTATTTCCCAGAAAAAAAACCATTATTGATAAGATTTTATTCAAGACGTATTAAATACCATTCCTTTTTTGTCAACTTCAATCCAATAATCTTGTGATATTTTGATTGAAGAAGACCACTTCGTGCCCACAATATTTCCGGAATGGTAAAACCTCATTGCAAAGGCGTGTCACGCTGTAAAGGCCATAGCTCACGGGAGCAAACGCCCACTTGAATATTATTAAACCGTCGATCTTTCCTTTTCCCATTATTCCAACACCTTTATTGTCTGTAAGGAAAACACTCTACTCCCCATTCCAGAAAAATACAGCACACATTTTTTGGGATTAAAAAAATATTATTAAGTTCTGCCAAATGAAATATAGCTCAATCCTAATCATTCATTTAGTACTATCTGTAGATAATAGAAAAAGTTCACTATTTTACCAATTTCCTGAAAAAAGGCCAACACCGTGCATTTTCTTGTTTTCTCGAAGCACAAAAATCAAAGACTTGGAACAATTCTAAGCATTCAAAATTGTGAGTATATGCCGCAATTTTGCTCTAATGTTCACTTTTTTGTGTTAAATGATTGGTTATAATAATGAACCACGCCTTTTCCAAAAATTAGAATGCAGAAATTAAAATTAGACTTCGTACAAGTTTTTAAACTTGATTATCGCAGCATTGTGATAAAAACCCTAAAATGCACATTTTTGGCCCTTAATTTATATACGTGGGCAAATAATGAAATTTAACTTTTATTGCCAGTTAGAACTATATGAATAATTAGGATTGAGCTGTGTTTCATTTGGCAGAAGTTGATAATATTTTTAAATCTCAAAAAATTAGTGCTGTATTTATCTGGAATGGGGAGTAGATGGTGCTTTACTGCAGAGCCTGTTTGTCAAGAGTTTCCATCATTCTTTTCTCGTTATTTTTGTATGCATCTTGTAGAAATAAACAAGACAATTTTCCATAGACCTGGGGCATATTGTAAATTGATGAGACGCATCATATAATACTTGTCGTTTTCCCAGAAAACTTTGCAAAACTAATTTCAACATGTACTAACATAAATATTGTCTCAGCTAATACAAGGAGTAATCAATTAAGCAAGGCTATGATAGTCGTATAGCCTTTAGCTGTTATTTACCATTCTGCATTTGGATATTTTGCGCCCACTTCATGACGTACTCATCCAAACATATATCTATATATCTAGGAAATTGTGGGGGCAAATGTCATTGCACGTTTTGCCAATTTCGTCAATTTGACCCACTAGATGATTGTAATTATTTTGAAGAAACTTTATCGTGTTTATTCTCCCTATCGTATAACTGCTGCAACATTGCAAATACCGTATGATGGGTGAACTACATCCAAACTTATCAATAGTACAAACAAAATTATACACTTTGACAAAGCTGTTTTTCATTATTGTTTTAATTTTATTATTATTTTTTATTATCGTGGAAAACATAGATTAATGCAAAACGTATAGGTGGCATCGGTGAGCATGGTTTAGCTGACATTGAATAATCTGGTTTTGGAACCAAAATAATAATAATAACAATAATAATAATAATAATAATGATAATAATAATAATAATAATAATAATAATAATAATAATAATAATAATAATAATAATAATAATAATAATAATAATAATAATAATAACAATTACGATTCGCACTTAGCTGTGATTTGTGTAGGGGTGTGTGTTGAGGTGTGTGGCGTGTATGTATGCTTTTTTCAACGACAATCTTACACGTCGACGTTGTTAATATTGCCGCTGACAGCACTGATACTTCCGTCATACTGCTGCTGCACCACCTCTTTAAAACCATAAAAAATAAGTCTAGGGTTTCCCACTTATGACCTTAAGAAATCATAGAGATTGTTCGGTAGAAAAAAGGCATTGTTTTCCACCTGAACTATTTTCTGACATGATTATTCTATTACGTAACTCAAATTCCACATCTGCATCGTTTTTAGTACCCATATTACCTCTGAACTCTTGACTGAAAAGGGTTGCTGTTACTTCATTATTGTCTTGCCTCTATTATTCATATATAATCCCTCTTGGTACCTGTCACCGTTGTATCTTGAAATCTACAGTCAATTTAGTTTTTCCTTGAGCCCAAATGAAATAGTTAGTGTGGCAGTACAGCAAAGCTGACTGGGTCACTGCTAACCATAAGCTATCCATATCAATAAACGTGCAACAACATAGTGAACAATGATACTACTTGGAACAGGTTTCACTATTATCTTATGAAAACAATGTACTTGAAAATCTGATACTTGCCACCATTGAATCTTCAAATCTGCTCTCAATTTAATTTGTCCTTATACGATAAGCCAAATCTAATTGTTGGTCAGTGTGACATTAGCCGACTGGGTTACTGCTAACCATAAGCTATCCACCTATCAGGTCAATGAAGGTGTCAACATTGATACTACATGGAAGTGCTTTCATTGTCATTTCATTTAGAGAATGTCCATGTGTTATCTTCGAGAATATTATCAGGTGCAAGCCGGAGAGGTGTAATTACGATGTATCTCAGGTATAAATCTTCAAATGTACCGACTGGGTCTCTACTAACCATACACTATACATCCATCATATCAATAAAGATGACAACATTGATACGACTTGGAAAAATGTTCACTATTATTAAAGATAACAATGTCCGTGTGTTCTTCAAGAAGATAATTACAGGTACGTAGCCACAATCCGTCATTGCTACCTGATTGTAATCTCAGGTATAAATCTTCAAATACACTCTGTAGCTTTCCTTATGAAAACTCAAATCTAACAGTTGGTCGCCCAGTGCAACAAAGTCGACTGGGCACTACTAGCCATAAGCTATCCATCTATCATGTCAAAAAATGTGTCAACATTTTGTTTATTTGATTTGTTCGGGTTTTTGACAACCCTGGATAACCCAAGAAAGCCTCTATTGAAGCTTATTTCCATTGGGGTCCATTTGAACACCGGGACGGGTTGGGAACAGTCAGGGGTTAACACCCTACTCTTTTCGAAACTGGCTGCGAGATACATGTACAGGTGTGGCTCTCTGTAGACGGGACCGACGGCTTAACGTCCCCTCCGAAGGACGGAGTACTTTCATGATTCATTAACCCAATTCTAAATGAACCATGGGAGAGCGGAAGTCTGAATTTAATCTACAGAAGTTGCCAATTAATTTCAGACATTTTTTTCCAAGTCAATATCCCAGCAAATCGCCACCGCCGGGAATCGAGCCCGGGACCTCATGCACTAAAGGCAAGTACCCTAACCATTGCGCCACGCTCTCCCCTGCATTGATACTGCATGGAACACTTTTCATTGTTATTGCATTACGACTATGTTAGAGTTTATCTTCTACGCCTATAAGAGAACCGGGAAACCTAATTATTATCTCAGGTATAATCTCGTATCTCACCTTATGTAAGTTCAAATCTAACAGTTGGTCAGTGTGGCAGTATATAACAAACAAAACATAGACTATCCATCTATCAAGTCAATTAAGGTGTCGATGATACTGTACATGCCGTATAAACATAAAAGTAACTAACCCCCTTAAAAATGGCTATTATTCAAGAAGGGACTATTGTATTACAAATCTATTAAATGCGTTGGAAGCAGAATTTATTTCTGCACATTTTGATACCTCATTTGATACGATAGCCCAGAAAACAATAAAACACCGGTCAATTTAATGTAGTGCAGTCCAGATTTGAAAGTTGCACTTACATACAATACAAAAACACTCAGATATCATTACACAGATTTCCTTCCATTATACTGAATACAAAATCAATACAATTTACTGCAACTTTCAAATCTTGTGTTACATTGATTTAGATGTACGCTCGGATGTCAATATTTAGTCAATTGCTACAAATGAGGTGTCAAAATGTGCGGAAATAAATTCTGCTTCCAACGCATTTTACAGATTTGAAACACAATCGCCCTTTTTTTAATAATGGTCATTATTTAAGGGGGGTTAGTTACTTTTTGTGAGATGTTTAGTTCTGCATGGAGCTGCTTTTACTGTTATTTCATGAAAACAATCTCAGTGTGTTTCTTCAAGAAGATTATCAGATACAAAGCCAAAGATCCATTATTGCTACGCCAAGAAAAGAAACGGAAATCTGATTATCTCGGATATAAATCTAAAATCTTTGCCTTATATAATCGCAAAGCTATTTGTTGGTCAGTGTGTCAGTATAAATACAAAGCTGACCGGGTCACTGTTAAGGTATCCATGTCTATAGTGCCAATGAAGGTGTAAATATTGATAGACTTCATAATTATTTCATGAACACAATATTTGGATGTTTCTTCAAGAAGAATATCAGGTATAAAGCCACACATTCGTCAGTGACAAGCCAAAAAAAAGAAACGAGAAATATCATTATTATCTCTAAGGAATTAATCTTCAGCTGCACTCTTCAGTTGGCCAGTGTGGCACAGACTGGGCCACTCCTACCTTAGACTATGCCATAGTCAATTTTTGATAAATAAAAATGTTATTAATCATGATGAACGCATTCAGTTGAACTCGAAATTATACTGATATTTAGCATGTTTAGTAGGCCTACATCAAAATACTAGTATAAAATGGTTATGAAAAAGTTTAGGCTATATAATTATATTTGTGACAGTAAAAGTAAAGTATAGGCCCTACGTAGGCTTATATTATTGAATGCAACATATCATAATGGCATAATTATAATGACACTTCAATACTGAACAATTCTAATTTTAGAATCTGCCAGTTTATTATCCGAAAAACCGACTATGGACTTTCACTTTTAAGCAGAACTTTACCCAGGACTCACACACTGTCAATCATACTTGTTTATCAATAAAATCTAACCACAAGACTAAGCATGGTGGTACAATACCGCGCTAGATGCATACGTTCATCCACCAGCACAAAAGCGCCGCATTCCCTAGATAGTTGTGTACCATGTATAGTTATAATGGTACCAGTACGCGTCGGGAGGATTTAAACAATAACGAGATCTGGGCGACCAATTACAAGCCAGATTCATTTTTAAAGATGCATTACATCATCACCAATTTTAGTTCTCAACTCTCAAGGCAAAGTCAGTAGTCCACTTGGGAAGCTAACAAACAGAGGGCGTACGGTGACTGAAAAGATCAGTTGTGAAAATCTATCAATTGTGCACTCATTAATTAAATCAGAGTTTTAAGCTTAAATGTAGCCAGAGTAGTGCACAATTGGCAAGTGGACTACGGAGAAGTCTACTCCTACCTATAAGTTGTCCATCTATCATGTCAACGAAGGTGTCAATATTCATACTGCATGGAAAAGCCTTCACTAATATTTCATGAACATAATGTCAAAGTTTATCTTCAAGTAGATGATCATGTAGCAACCCATATCCGTCAATGATATGCCAAACAGGTAGCACGCTTTTTCCAACGCAACATAGCTTCTCATTGGCTGAAATGAAAACCAGTCGCTGTCGCTCAGTGATGTAGTATAAATTCAAATTAAATCTTCAACTGCACTCTACATTTTGCCTTATGTAAGCTCAAAACCATACTGTAGTTGGTCAGTATGTCTGTATACATAGCAAAGTCGACTGAGTTACTGCTAACCATAAGCTATCCATCCATCATGTCAAAGAAGGTGTCAATAATGATACTATTTGGAGCAGCTTTTATAACTATTTCAGATACTAAACCATCGAGTCGTTATTGCTCCGTCAAAAGAGAGAAATCTTTATCTCAGTATTAGACATATCCTCTAAAATTAACTGATGGTTTCTTAGAAGTCTTTCCTTTATTTTCGTTAATATTGATAGCATTATCTGGTAGTACCACTGTAATGTTTCCACAGCGTAATCAGAACCAGAGGACATAGTGCCTTGTTTTCGCCAATGTACTTTGGAATAGTGGTTATTTGGTTTCACAATCATATGGGCACATTTTTGTCTTTGAAAAAAGAATCCAACGAGCCAAGTTATGGTCGTTGTGAGTACCCAATTGGGTGGATTAAACCCGCTTAAAATTCGATGTTAGATTCTTTTGTGTCGTAAACTGTCATCATTCTTTTGTCTACGTGTAACACGGGTGATAGAATGCAGTTTAAAATACCCTTCAAGGTCGCATCATTTTACATTTTAGGTAATGGCTGCCATTGAGGTGTAAGAATGCGTGAAATTGGATTCGTCTATACGAATTGTTCTATTGTTCCAACCACATAGTCCATACTTCAGAACGACATGACTTCTCATGTTGATGTGTACTCTATACTTTTCTACTTCGTATTTTTGTAAATATATTTCCTTATTTCAATTTTACAATAAGAAATTCTTTATTTATTAAGCCTAGTTACTTTTTTCTTAGCTCTCCAAGAAAATGTTTTGTTTACAATTTTGTCATATCGAGTCAGTAAAGAAAACAATTTGTTGTTGATTTTACGATGAATTCTGTTATAAATCGACTCTAGCTATACTTTTGCATAAAGCAAATGCCAAGGTAATTTTTTAAAGATAAATTGACACCGCTAGTTAAAAAACCACCTGTGATAAGTTCAACGACTGGGTAATGAATCAATGGATTGCTAGGCTTTTCCTGCTGCGGACTGTAGTGAGCCATATATATCAATATTTCTAACTTTATTATGTTGTCTGATTTTATAACTATTTTACTGGACATTCACTATTGCACCTGTGTTTCAATATACGCGTTGCTGCACGCTCAGGGTACAAATTATGCAATAGAATCATATTATTATAATTTAAAAATAAGTAACAACGATTGAAATCAACAAATTAAAACGATTACATTAAAGCAACAACAAGGTGAATTATTGATAATAATTTTGTCTTTGATGTATGTAAGACTTGATATGAAATTAAAAGAAATAATGCTTTAGGCAGATGGCAGCCATCGCGTTTTTCTTTCAGAAACGTCGTACACTTATGACTAAAAGACACTCTCCATTGTTGCGTTATATTATTTGGTTGAGGCGAAAGAGTGTGCACATATTCATAGATTAACATTTTAATCAAAGGCGGTTCTTATTTTGCTTTAGAGTTGACCCCTTTCTTTTCAAAGCACCTGACACAAGGGGACAATATAGTAATGTTTGTGTTGCAAACTGGTAGTTGCATTGGCTGCACTATGTATAACTAATATTCATGGTCACAAACTTGACATGATGAAGATGTTTACAAAGGTTTTATATGGGGCAGCTTTTACTAAATACTACATCATTGAAAATTATTGTACATGTCTTACATAACTGAAAATAATTGTACATCATTTAAGGGATCTGGAATGAGCGTTTTGAGCGTTTCGACAGTATTTTTTTTTTGTGGGACATGAGAGCACATCAGACATATCGAATTGGATTCTGAATACGAAGAATGTCTTTCTGATATCAAATAATTTTCAATTTTTTGAAATTCACGATATAATACAAATTTATGACAAATTATTAAAATTTGATATTTTTCACATTTTGATATATAACAGTCCTCGAAGTAAATTTTATAAATCTAATGATATATTCTTAAAGTGTATGTAGCTGGGACGAAAAGCCGACGATCAATTGAAAATTTTGACTTTTCGTATTGAAGATATGGATTTTTTTCCCAAAAAGACCTAATTTTGTTTTGGTGTTTTGGGGAAAAATTCATATCTTCAATACGAAAGGTCAAAATTTTCAATTGATCATCGGCTTTTCATCCCACCTACATACACTTAAAGTATAAATCATCAAATTTATAAAGTTTACTTCGAGTACTGTTAAATATCAAAATTATCAATTTTTAATCATTTGCCATAAAATGTGTATTACATTGCGAATTTCAAAAAATCAAAATTATTTGATATCAGAAGGACATTCTTCGTATTCAGAATGCAATTCGATATGCCTGGTGTGCTCTAAATGTCCCACAGTAAATACT
Organism: Amphiura filiformis; assembly: GCF_039555335.1. Taxonomy (NCBI): domain Eukaryota; kingdom Metazoa; phylum Echinodermata; class Ophiuroidea; order Amphilepidida; family Amphiuridae; genus Amphiura; species Amphiura filiformis. Next base: position 60,753,934 of record NC_092638.1, read on the forward strand.
GTCCAAACGTTCATACCCCAGCCCTTAAGATGATTGTACATGTCTTATTTGACATAACAAGAAATACATTCAAATTCAGTAAATAAGTAGTATTGGCTCATTTGCTTTATACATTTCAGTTGCGGAAAATGTAAAACCAAAGTATTATGGCTGTAAAACCTTAGTAAAACATTTTGATATTATCTCAATGGTTCTCAGAACAGTTTATAAATATTTGTAATAATATTAATCGTATGTTGAGCTACGCATAGTTTACATAATAAATTATATTTCAGAAATTCTGTATTGCCATATTTTAACAGGTGTTGCTTCTATGCTTCTATAGACTACATTTTACATCCAAGTTTATGACGTGATAATGTTTTTATGGATATCAGTAATTTTATCAGTATTTATGAGCAGCTTGCATAATATTGTATACAAAGTCTGTATTATAGTAATTTCCCACAACAGTGATATTGACGTTTATTTAAATATCATATCGTGGTCTGTATAACATTTTTACAATTTTGTTTGAGACCAAGGAAAAATTTCTATTGTATATTCTTTCTTCAGACCGCACAAATGGATGGCCACAAACAGTAGTGTAGCCAGCGTGGGGGAGGGCAGGGGTAGAGTTCCCCCTGATAAAAACGAAAGCGAGAGTGCCCCAAGAATATGAAAGGGAAAATCTGGAAGGCAAAGGAAAAGAAAAGGGACAAGGAGCTCGTTTTCCACCACAATGCACCGCGATCATGGGCCACAATAATGTTAAATACAGAATGTTCGAGCGCGCACACACTCCCACCCACCCCACACACACATACACACAAATACCATAACCACCATCACCTAGCTTTCACCGCCCCCTTACCCAAAGTCTCTATTTTTGTAATTATATCAAATAGAAACAAAACGATATATTCTTTTCTGCAGACCTATCTCAGCTCAGACAATACTTGGCCCTTGCTAAACACCAGCGCAGGCGAAATACCGACTCTCATCACCCATCCAATCACGCGACAGGCTAAACGTGGGCTGAATACCAAAGCCGCAATTCATCAAACACTGTGGTATTACTACAGTTGTGTTCAATTCATCAAAGGCTGTCTGTGGTCACAAAGTTGGATAACATGTGTATATGGAATGGATACTTGTGATTTTGTGAACATATCAAAATATCATAACTTGTTGAAAACCCTTAGTTAGGCCTTAATCATTGTAAAACATGTTTGAATGATCACCTTCTAAAGTATGGTGTTCCACCGGGTTCAACGCTTGGACCAAAGAATTTGACCCTGACTTTGACCCTTACCTGATCTTTTTAAATCTTATTACACCAATTGCCTGATACGTGTATATTGATTGGAAGTGACGTTTGATTCCTCCATTATGAGAGCACATCATGGGAATCGTTGATGCAAAATCATGGCTCATTGCTAATAATTTTATGCTCAATGAAATGTATTGTATTTTTTATTTGTATTGTATTGTATTGTATTGTATTGTATTGTATTGTACCTGGGCACCTTGGAAGAACAGTGCCACAGCATTGTTTCAGTTTTCAGTTTTTTTATTTCACCTTTAAACATTGAAAGGTTGACCCAGGTTAAATAAGAAATAAATAAATAAATTGTGCTGTGCTTGTATTGTATTGTATTGTATTGTATTGTAGTGTAGTGTAGTGTAGTGTAGTGTAGTGTAGTGTAGTGTAGTGTAGTGCAGTGCAGTGCAGTGCAGTGCAGTGTAGTATAGTATAGTGTATTGTATTGAATTGTATCGCATTGTATTGTTTTGTATCGTATTGTATTGTTTTGTATCGTATAATAAATCCCGTGCTAAACCAAAAGAGGAGTCGGAACTTTCAGGTCATATTTTTTCAGTTTTAGTAATTTTTCTAAAACTGCTTTATACAGTTTATTTCTGCAGGGTAATATAATACTACATTGATCTGCAATGAGCCAAGGAAACCACTAGGTTTCGCTATTTCTCCCCTTCCAGGAAAAATCCTGCATATGGGGAAAAAATTAAAACCTCAGACACCGCTCTGATACTGTAGGGACATATCTAGTGTGATCGACTTTTTGAATTTCCAAATATATGATGTTTTCCTGTATTGAAATCTTTGAATGGCATTAAACTATGGTTATAATATTGATAATGGTTCCTTGGATAACTAGGAACCTATGTGAGTGGTCATACATATACGTGTGCCTTCATAAATCGTTAGCTGAATGCAAAATGGTCCTAAGTACATAACATTAACAAAGCCATCTTGCCATCATCTTTCAGTCAACCGTCGCATTGGATGTATCTTATCATTTATTTAGTACAAAAATAGATTTTTTTTCTAGAGCAAAATACATTATTGATAAGATTTTATTCAAAAAGTAATAAATACCATTGAATTCTTGTCAACTTTAATTCAATAATCTTGTGATATTTTGGTTGAAAGGGACCATTTCGTGCCCACAATATTTCCGGAATAGTAAAACCTCATTACAAAGGCATATCACGCTTTAAAGGCCATATCTCACGGAGGCAAACGCCCACTTTAATGTTGTTATATCGTCGATCTTTCCTTTTCCCGTTATCTCTGCCCCTTCATTGTCTGTAAGGAAAACACTCTAGATGGTGCTCTGCTGCAGAGTCTGTTTGTGAAGTTCTTTATTATTCTCCCGGATTATTCTTCATTACGCATTATGTTTGGAAATTTTCCGAAAATGCTTGTAGAAAATAAAATATGATATAAATGTCCGTAGACCTGAGGCATAACCTTGTATGAAGCCAATATACATCATATAATACATGTCGATTCTCAGAAAACCTTGCAAAAGTAATTTAAACATATCAAAATAAATATATTATATATATTCTGCTAACATAGAAGTAGTAGCCACTTAATCAAGGATGAGATAGTGGAATAGCCTTTAGCTTTATTATACGGTACCGTTTTGCATTCGTATTTTGCGCCCACTTTCTTTGTGGCGTTAATATAAATATTCTATATCTGGGAAATTGTGGGGGCAAGTTTGACAGCACGTTTCGTCAATTTCGTCAATTTGACCTTCTGGATGATGGGAGTTATATTTAAAGATAGGTACTTCATCATGTTTATTCTCCATACCATGATACTGTGGCCACTGCACAAATAATAATAATAATTAGTAGATAATTAAATCTGGTCATCCAGAAAAACTCACTTTTGGTCAGATGGAATCACCGACGTTTCGGCCAAAACCTTTGGCCTTCAGCTGGGTGGATGATTTAGGGTCATCCGAGGTCAATCGATGAGGAAGTTGCTTGATGACCCGATCCCAACCATGTGACAGATTCACTCTAACGCCCCCGCTCCTGTTGAGTGACGGTTATTCGGCTCGTACCCACACTGCTTCTTTGACTCCCCGTTCAAACCAACGGGGTTCACGGTCCAAAATGACAACGTCGTCAATGTCAAAACTGTGACCACTGCCCTCAAGGTGTTTGTAGACAGCTGAATCGTTGCCACTTGAACTGGCGCGTCTATGTTGGGACATGCGACTCTGCAGTGGTTGGCCGGTTTCACCAATGTAATGTTCTTGGCACACCTGATCTTCAGCGCACTGGACACCATACACAACACCACTTATACGGCCCTTGGGCTGCTTGTCCTTTGGGTGTACTAGCGACTGTCGCAGGGTATTGCTTGGCTTGAAGTGTGTAGTGATGCCGTGATCGCGGTAGATCCTCTTTAATTTCTCTGAAACATCCCCATGGTAGGGAATGGTGACAAAAGTCTTGGTACCCGAAGACGCGGTGGGTTCGCTGGCTGGTTTAGCGTCTTTCTCACCACAATTTAGGGCCTTGTTGTCAATATTGCCCAGTCTTTGTAACCACACGTTTTCAAGGCGTGGCGCAAGTGTTGGTGCTCAGTGATCTTATCAGAGTCCTTTGTGATGATGGTATCAGCCCTGTGATAAAGAGTGTTCACTACATCGAATTTCTGGACCAATGGATGATTAGAGCTAAACTGCAAATATTGATCAGTATGTGTTGGTTTGCGAAATACTGATACTGAGAGAGTGCGATCTTGGTTGACAGTAACCAAGCAATCCAAAAATGGAAGTTTATTGTCCGTCAGACCTTCTTGGGTGAATTTGATGTTATTATCCACTTGATTAATATGCGCAAAAAATTTGTCGAGCTCTGAAAACTTGACTATAACCCAAGTATCGTCAACATAACGATACCATTTGGAAGGTGGAGATCCGGGGTAAGACGACAAGGCACACTGTTCAAATCGCTCCATGTACAAGTTGGAAATGATCGGCGACACAGGGGAGCCCATCGAACAACCATGACATTGTTGGTAAAAATTATTGCCATAGCTGAAGTAAGTATTATCCAAACATAAGCTCAACAATTCACAAATCTGATCTGGCGACAAGTTTGTGCGTTCGGCCAAAGTCTTATCCTCCTTCAAAACGTCCCGAACCGCGAGTACCGCGTCTGCTGGTGGGATGCTCGTAAGTGGTGTTGTGTATGGTGTCCAGTGCGCTGGAGATCAGGTGTGCCAAGAACATTACATTGGTGAAACCGGCCAACCACTGCAGAGTCGCATGTCCCAACATAGACGCGCCAGTTCAAGTGGCAACCATTCAGCTGTCTACAAACACCTTGAGGGCAGTGGTCACAGTTTTGACATTGACGACGTTGTCATTTTGGACCGTGAACCCCGTTGGTTTGAACGGGGAGTCAAAGTAGCAGTGTGGGTACGAGCCGAACAACCGTCACTCAACAGGAGCGGGGGCGTTAGAGTGAATCTGTCACATGGTTGGGATCAGGTCATCAAGCAACTTCCTCATCGATTGACCTCGGATGACCCTGAAGGCCAAAGGTTTTGGCCGAAACGTTGGTGATTCCATCTGACCAAAAGTGATAAATTATCTACTAATTGATCAAATCCCAGATGACTGAAAGTATACACAGTGTTAATAATAATAATAATAATAATAATAATAATAATAATAATAATAATAATAATAATAATAACAAAAATAATAATAATAATGATAATAATAATAATAATGATGATGATGATGATGATGATGATGATGATGATGATGATGATGATGATGATGATGATGATGATGATAATAATAATAATAATAATGATGATGATAATAATAATAATAATGATAAAAATAACAAGAACAGATCGAGGTTGTTATATCCACTGCTGCGGCAACTACCTCTTTGAAACTATAGAAAAGAGGCCGGCTCTCGAACCAATGTTTCCGCCTAATTACGCCATTAGACAACTTTAAAAAGAGGCTTTTCTGACAAATTTGCACTGAAATTTGCATTGAAATCAATCAAGTATGTGGGAGAAATCATCACAAGAAAGACAGGGTTAATACTTTACCACACACACCCCCACATAGGACAGGGTATATCACAGACATGTGGCGAATGGAAATTCCCATTTCATTGTTCCTGTTCCTGCGGCGGTGACAATAAATCCAGCGTTTCCCATTATAACCTTAAGAAATCGTCGATGTTTAAGGATTATTCTTGTAAGAGAAAGGCATAGTTTTCCGCCTGACCTATTTGCTGAACTGATTATTCTATTATGTAACCCAAATTTCAAGTCTACATCGTTAAATCTGAATATCCATATTCCTATTAGCGCTGACTTTAAAGATTGGCGTTTTCTCTTTATTGTCTTGCACTGATTGTTCTCATTCCTTCTTAAAAGGACCATCGTTGTACCTTCAAATCTACTCTTAATTTAATTTGTCCTTATATAAGCCAAATCTAACTGTTGATAAGTATAACAGTAGCCGACTGGGTCAATGCTACCCATAAAGCGACCCATCTATTACGTCAATGAAGGTGTGAGCATTGACACTGCTTTCATTTTTATTTCATGAAGAAAATGCAATCTAGATTTTGCCTTATGTAAGTTCAAATTTTAAAAGTTGGGTAGTGTGGCAGTATATAGCAAGTCACATCAATGAAGGTTAAAGACCACCAATAGGCCTGGGCGATGCATTGAAATACGACGAGGAACTATTTGTTTTCATGGCATTCGAAAAGACTGCATTAAAATCGCTGAAATTGATCAAGTTATAGAGCAAACAAACTACTTTGTAGAGATTGATGCTTCAAAATGGTACATTTACTCTCATTATATGACATTTTTGATGTAATAGTACTAAAATTCATACGCACGGCTTCGGTTTTTAGGAAATAGTCGCCCTATCATAGTGTAACTTTCAGCTTCGAGGGCGCACTGTCATTTTAAGGTGTTTACGGTTCAGTGCGTTAAAACAAGAAAAGTCTCAGGTCAACCTATGTTGAATTTTTGATCATTTGTCATCTAAATCATATAGTTTCACCTGATATTGGTGACATTGAACTGTGAGAGTTCTGAATATGAGAAAATTCCACCCGAAATTAGGCATTTTCCCATTGAAACACGTGTAATACATAATTAGTGGTATTTAACCTATAGAAACACTGAATTCTATGGATCTGATATTCGTCATGGAGACTTTTCTAGCTATTTTTTGCTTACATTTCTCAATATTTAACTGTATTTGCCCTGGCAAGAAAACGTGCATCTTCTTCGACTACTAAGGTATGTTTTTAGAACCCGTTGAGGTAGTAGGCCCCTAACGGGTTGAGTGGGGGGACTTGTGGCATTAGTATTGGGTTTACGGCTGGTTTCTGTGATTTCAGGGCTTCTAAATTCAACAACCTTCGCTTGCCTGCGTATACATATAGAAAGCTTAATGATGATGAAAAATCAATGTTGATGATCATATAGACATGCCACTTTGTTAATTAGACCCACATGCACATTTTGTTGGTGATTTCCTTGCCCTAAATAACGCACATAGGCCTATACGTGTAAATACAGTATAGGCCTAGGCTAGGCATTTTGCTTAAGCTTTAAGGCGCATGTAAGGCCTACAGTCACGTGTAAAATAACACCTAGTCTTTGTGTACACGTTGTCTACTGGCCTCTACAGCATCCTGTGTGGCCTCACTCTATCCTAACTCAAGCCGGAACCCTAACTTGATCTATAACTCTATTTTAAACCCATATCTAATCCTCGGACCTAGCCGTATCTCTATCCCTATCCAAGAGCCTATCCCTATAAAAACCCTATTCCTAATGCGAACCTGACCCTAATCAACAATTCTAACACTAAACAGCAAGCCTAAATCGGAACACTAACCCTAAATCAATCTTAATCTGATCTGATCGTGCTAGGACAGGCTACAGATACGAATCTCCAGATATAGTCCTAGGTTGAAGCAAAAACAGCGAAACAGTCATCATACAGGGTGTCCGAAAATCATTGATATTTTATTCGTCATGCTGTTTTCCAGAAATTTTCTTGTTAAAACATGTATTGCAAATGTCAATGTTTACATTAATGGCATTTTACCGAGATTGGAGCACCTTTGTGCTTATATAGGTTAAAGACCACCAATAGGCCTGGGCGATGCATTGAAATACGACGAGGAACTATTTGTTTTCATGGCATTCGAAAAGACTGCATTAAAATCGCTGAAATTGATCAAGTTATATAGCCAAAAAAGTACTTTTTAGAGTTTGATGCTTCAAAATGGTACATTTTCTCTCATTATATGACATTTTTGATGTAATAGTACTAAAATTCATACGCACGGCTTCGGTTTTTAGGAAATAGTCGCCCTATCATAGTGTAACTTTCAGCTTCGAGGGCGCACTGTCATTTTAAGGTGTTTACGGTTCAGTGCGTTAAAACAAGAAAAGTCTCAGGTCAACCTATGTTGAATTTTTGATCATTTGTCATCTAAATCATATAGTTTCACCTGATATTGGTGACATTGAACTGTGAGAGTTCTGAATATGAGAAAATTCCACCCGAAATTAGGCATTTTCCCATTGAAACACGTGTAATACATAATTAGTGGTATTTAACCTGAAGGTGCCAACATTGATATTGCATGGAACAGCTTTCATTGTTATTTCATGAAGATGATGTCTGTTTGCTTCTTCAAGGACATTATCAGGTACGAGGCCAGCGAGCCGTCATTGCTAAGGTATCTCAGGTAAACATCTTCAAGTGCACTCTAGAGTTTGCCTTACGTAAGTTCAAATCTAATAGTCGGTCAGTGTGTCAGTACACAAGGCCGACTGGGTCAGTACTAAGCATAAGCTATCCATTTATCGTGTCAATGTATGTGTCAACAATGAAACTAGTTATAGCACCTTTCATAATTATTTCAGGAACAAAGCCAGCGAGCTGCCATTGCTACGTCAAGAAGAGAGAAATCTTCATCTCAGTCAGTATAAGTTAATAAGAAAGTAATATTTTCAAAAAGCAACTGAAGGTTTATTTAAATCTTTCCTTTTTGTGTCTTCGTCATTACTACGTCAAACAAAAACGGATTGTCATCTGAGAAATAAATCCAATTAGAAATATTCTCTAAGAACAAAGAGGAGATTTCTTAATAAAATTCTTTGCTTTTTGTTTCTTGTGTGTGTCTTGTTTTTTGGTGTGGTATTGCAAAGTTTTTCTCATATTATTACAATAGACGTTGCTCTTGTACGAAGCCACCATCCGTCATTGCTACCTGATTATCTCAGGAGTAAATCTTAAAATACACTCTGTATTTTTCCTTATGTTAACACAAATGTAATAATTAGTCAGTGTGTCAGTACAAAAACGTCCATGGGTCACTGCTAACCATAAGCTCTCCATCTATTGTGCCAATAAAGGTGTCAACATTGATACTGCATGGAACAGCTTTCATTGTTATTTCATGACGACTATGTCCCAGTTTATCTCCAAGAAGATTATCAGGTACAAAGCCAGCTAGCCGTCAAGAAGAAAACCGGGAAACCTAATTATTATCTCAGGTATATTCCCGTATCTTGCCTTACCGTAAAACCTCGTCTACAAGCATATATAGTATTTTTGACGAAAGCTAAATTAATACGAAACCAGCGTATTTAAAATATGGTCTTACAATAATACTTGTTTGTATATGCTTGGATCTGTAATTTACTAATTTATTTGCTCAAACTCCATAATGGAGCCTGAATTAATTAAGCTTACATCAGAAGCACTCTATATGCTTGTGGACGAGGTTTTAATGTATATAAGTTCAAATCTAACTGTTAGGCAGTGTAGCAGTGCCGACTGTGAATACTGCAACCATAGGCTATCCTTCTATCATGTGAATCATGGTGTCAATGATACTGTATGGAACTGCTGTCACTAGTATATGTTATTTCATTTAAAGATTGTTAGACATAAAACCAAAGATCCGTTATCCTGCGCCAAGAACAGAACCGGAACATCTGATTTAAATATTTGCCTTATACAATCCCAAATCTAAATTTTGGTCAGTATGTCAGTAGACATGTAAAGTTGACCAGGTCACTGTTAATGTATCCATCCATCGTGTTAATGAATGTGCCAACATTGATAGATTTCATAATCATTTCATGAACACAATATCAGGATGTGTCTTCAAGAAGATTATCAGGTATAAGGCCACACATTCGTCATTGGTAAGCCAAGAAAAGAAACGACAACATCGTTATTATCTAAGGTATAAATCTTCAGCAGCACTCTTCAGTTGGCCAGTGTGGGATAGGCCGGGTCACTCCTACCTATAAACTATTCATTCATCATGTCAATGAAGGTGTTAATATTGATACCGCATTGAACGGCTTTCACTACTATATAAATTTGATAAAGAATATTTTATAAACTGTTCTAAGAACCATTGAGATAACATCAACATTTCATTTTTTTCTTTCAATTTTATTCCACCATATCAACTGTTTACATACATCAAAGACAAATTATAATTTACCTTGTTGTTGCCTTTATATAATCGTTTTAATTTTTTATTTCAATCCTTTTTACTTATTTCTAAAATGTAATATTATGATTCTATCAGTTTCTACCCTGAGTTTTGATATGTACCATAAGCGTGCAGGAACGCGTATATTGAAACACAGCTGCAATGCTGAATTCTCAGTAAAAACAGTAATAAAATCAAACAACATTATAAAGTTACAAACATTGAATAAATTTGGTTGACTGCTGTCAGCAGCAACAAAAGCCAGGTCGTTAAACATATCACAGGTGGTGTCTTAACTATTGGTGTAAATTTATCACCTAAAAATTACGCATTCATATACCCCCTATGGAAGACATGACCTTAATGGAGTGTGAATTTAACTGAGGTTACCTAAGGGGCTGTGCCATAATTATGAGCCCTGGGGTAAAATTTCCGAACGGGCTGCCAAAATCGCCCCCCCCTCGGCCTGCCCCCCCTTCTCGGCTCGCCAAAAATCATTGCCCCCCCTTTACACATGCCAAATTCTTTGGGTCCCAATTTGCAAACCTTAAATGGTCTAGATATATGTTGCGACCGCAGCGAGCAAGAAAGTTTGCATATTGAAGCGTTTCCGTACTGTTTTCCTAAGCCTTTTTAGAGCGTTTTATTTAAAAAGCGCCCCATGAATGTGTGACAAAAACCGCCCCGCCTCTCGGCTGGCCACAATTGCTTGCACCCCCCCCTTCGGCTCGCCAAAAAATTCTCCCCTCCCCCATTTTATTCTCCCCAGGCTCATAATTATTGCACAGCCCCTAAATGGATGAGTCCATGTGACAATCTTTACTCCCTGTGTGGAACATTAAGGTCATGTCTTCCATAGGGGGTGTATGGATTCACAGATATTGTGTTCCAATATCTGTGATGGATTTTAACTGGAATAGACCAATATTCTTGAAGAGCTAAGAAAAAAGAACTAGGCTTAAATAAAGAATTTGTTGTACAAAACGTTGTTCGAATACTTCATTAACAAAGCACTTGCCATCATCTTTCAGTCAACTGTCGAATTGAATGTCTATCATTATTTATTTAGTACAAGAATAGAATTTTCCAGAGAAAAATACATTATTGATCAGATTTTATTCAAAAAGTATTAAATACCATAGCATTCTTGTCAATTTCAATCATATAATCTTGTGATATTTTGATTGAAAGGGACCATTTCGTGCCCACAATATTTCCGGAATAGTAAAACCTCATTACAAAGGCATATCACGCTTTAAAGGCCATAGCTCACGGAGGCAAACGCCCACTTCAATGTTGTTATATCGTCGATCTGTCCTTTTCCCGTTATCTCTGCCCCTTCATTGTCTGTAAGGAAAACACTCTAGATGGTGCTTTACTGAAAAACCTGTTTATGAATAACGAAGTTCTTTATTTTTCTTCATTACTCGTTATGTCTAGAAATTTCTGAAAATGCTTGTAATTGTAGAAAATAAAGAATAATACTGTCCATAGACTTGAGGCATAACCTTGTATGAAGCCAATATACATCATATAATACATGTCGATTCTCAGAAAACCTTGCAAAACTAATTTAAACATATCAAAATAAATATATTATATATTCTGCTAACATAAAAGTAATAACCAATTAATCAAGGATGAGATAGTGGAATAGCCTTTAGCTTTATTATACGGTACCGTTTTGCATTCGTATATTTTGCGCCCACTTTCTTTGTGGCAGTAATATAAGTATTCTATATCTGGGAAATTGTGGGGGCAAGTTTGACAGCACGTTTCGCCAATTTCATCAATTTGACCTTCTGTATGAGGGTAGTTATATTTAAAGATAAGTACTTCATCATGTTTATTCTCCATACCATGATACTGTCACAACACTGCACAAATAATAATCGGTAACCATAAGCACATAATGGGTAAACCATAATTGTACAAGTTTATTAATAAAAGATGCAACAGCAAAAGAGTTTGGTGTTTTTGTTGCTATTTCCACTGCCAGTGCTGTACTGATATTATACCGCTATTGCAACCACCTCTTTCAAACTATAGAAAAGAGGGTGGCTCTGGAACCAATAATCAGGTCTAATTACGCGATTAGAAAACTTTAAAAGGATGCTTTTTGAACACATTTGCACATATATTCACATCTGGTGATATCACATATATCAATATACCCAAGGGTCATTGTGTCCATCAAGTCCCATTGAAATTCATCAAAGCATGTGGGAGAAATCATCAAGAGAAGGCCATGGTTAACATTTGTAACCACAGATACACCCCACAACATCACCCACCACCCCCACCCCACCTCCACCCCAGGTAAGGATTAACATTTGTACGATAGATATACCCTAAAATGACTTCAAATGACCCCTATATGACCTTTGACATCACATCTATTGATATTACACCCGTCACTTCACCCCAAGAGTCATTGTGTCCAAGTCCCATTAAAATCCATCAAAGTATATGGGAGAAATCATCACAAGAAAGACAGGGTTAATATTTTACCACACACACACCCACATAGGACAGGGTATATCACATAGATGTGGCGAATGGAAGTTCCCATTTCATTGTTCCTGTTCCTGCGGCGGTGACAATAAATCCAGCGTTTCCCATTATAACCTTAAGAAGTCGTCGATGTTTAAGGATTATTCTAGTAAGAGAAAGGCATTGTTTTCCGCCTGACCTATTTGCTGAACTGATTATTCTATTATGTAACCCAAATTTCAAGTCTACATCGTTAATTTTGAATATCTATATTCCTCTTAGATATGACTTCAAAGAGTTGGCGTTGCCTCTTTATTATCTTGCATTGATTGTTCTCATTCCCTCTTAAGGGTGGTCTTAACCCTATAATTATGGAAACTTTTGGGCCTTATAACTGCTCAATTATTGGTCTAAAGTCTATAAAAGTGTACATATTTAGAATGGGAAAGACTTGATGAATTCATCTGTGAGGTCAAATGTGGGTAAAAATACTCATTTTTGGAGAAAATCTCCAAAAACAAGTATTTTGACCGAACTTTTTTCGGACCACGTAACAAATTTTTAAAAACTAGACAAAAACATCTAGGCTGACTGGGTTAGTACTAACCATAAGCTATCCATCTACTATGTCAACGAAGGTATCAACAATGATACTAGTTGTAGCGGCTTTCATAAATTTTAGATGAAACTAAACATTCCCTACGAGCCCGTTTAAACACAGATGCCCAAGTTTCAACGAAGCTCAAAACTCCGCTGTACATATCCACTGCAATAAGAACACTGAACACTTCTTCAATCCTAAAGAAGCGGTTATCCTTGATAAAGAGGAGAGGTTGTTCGAAAGAAAGAGGAGTCGGAGAATTTATGTGGGGGAGAGTGGAGGGGTCTGCCATTAACAAGGAGGACTCTGTTTTCAGTTGGGACCCGGTATTAAGAGACATTCCTCGCCGTCCTACGTCACAACATCTGACGTAACAACATCATCAGTCAGATGCCTGATGAAGTCCGAAGTTTTCGGATGCAACGTAGCAAAGTGAGTTGCAAATTTTAGTTCTAGTTTTAGATTTAATTTACAAAATAATGTTTTTAATTACTGGATGAATGATCTACACCAAAATAGCTTTTTATAAATATTTGAGGTACAAAGGCAACGAGCCGGCATTGTTACGTCCAGAAAAAGAACATTCTCTTAAAGCCTGAACATGCTGAAGGTTTCTTAAAATATTTCCTTTTTTGTCTTCGTCATGGCTACGTCAAGCAAAAACGGGAAATATCATTGTCATCTCAGGAATAAATCAAACAGAAATATTCTCTAAGAACAAAGATGAAATTTCTAAATAAAACTCTTTGCTTTTTGTTTCATGTGTGTCTTGTTTTTTGGTGTGGTATTGCAAAGTTTGCTCATACCTAATTCCGTATTTCAATAGACGTTGCTCTTGTACGAAACCGAAATCCATCATTGCTACCTGATTATTATCTCAGGTATAAATCTTAAAATACACTCTGTATTATTCCTTATGTTAACACAAATCTAACAGTTGGTCAGTGTGTCAGGACATGCCTACCGGACATGTGTCAGAAAACGTCCATGGGTCACTACTAACCATAAGCTCTCCATCTATCGTGCCAATGTAGGTGTCAACATTGATACTGCATGGAACAGCCTTCATTGTTATTTCATGACGATTATGTCCAAGTTTATCTCCAAGAAGATTATCAGGTACAAAGCCAGCTAGCCGTCAAGAAGAAAACCGGGAAACCTAATTATTGTCTCAGGTATAATCCCGTATCTTGCCTTAAATAAGCTCAAATCTAAAACAGTTAGTCAGTGTAGCAAAGCCGACTCTGAATACTGCAACCATAGGCTATCCATCTATTATGTGAATTATGGTGTCAATGATACTGTATGGAGCTACTGTTACTAATATTTCATTTATATAATCATTGTTAATGTCACCGTGTTTCTTCAAGAAGATTGTCAGACATAAAACTAAAGATCCGTTATCGCTGCGCCAAGAACAGAACCGGAAAATCTGATTTAAATCTTTGCCGTATACAAAACCCAAATCTAAAGTTTGACCAGGTCACTGTTAATGTATCCATCCATCGTGTCAATGAATGTGCCAACATTGATAGATTTCATAATTATTTCATGAAGACAATATCCGGATATATATTAAAGCCACACATTCGTCATTGCTAAGCCAAGAAAAGAAACGACAACATCGTTATTATCTAAGGTATAAATCTTCAGCAGCACTCTTCAGTTGGCCAGTATGGGATAGGCTGGGTCACTCCTACCTATAAACTATTCATTCATCATGTCATTGAAGGTGTTAATATTGATACCGCATTGAACGGTTTTCACTACTATAATTTGATAAAGAATATTTTATAAACTGTTCTAAGAACCATTGAGATAACATCAACATTTCATTTTTTTCTTTCAATTTTATTCACCCATATCAACTGTTACATACATCAAAGACAAATTATAATTGACCTTGTTGTTGCCTTAATGTAATCGTTTTATTTATTTTTTTAATTTCAATCCTTTTTATTTATTTCTAAAATCTAATATTATGATTCTATTGCGCAGTTTCTACCATGAGTTTTGATATATATATATATACCATAAGCGTGCAGGAACGCGTATATTGAAACACAGCTGCACTGCTGAATTCTCAGTAAAAACAGTAATAAAATCAAATAACATTATAAAGTTAGAAACATTGAATAAATTCGGGTCGTTAAACATATCACAGGTGGTGTCTAACTATCTGTGTAAATTTATCACCTAAAAATGTATTTATATTTAAGGGGCTGTGCAATAATTATGAGCCCCCGGGGGTAACATTTCCGAACGGGCTGCCAAAATTGCTTGCCCCCCCCTCGGCCTGCCAAAATCGCACCCCCCCTTCTCGGCTCACTAATAAATCTTTGCCCCCCCCTTTACACATGCCAAATTCTTTGGGTCCCAATTTGCAAACCTTAAATGGTCTAGATATATGTTGCGACCACAGCGAGCAGGAAAGTTTGCATATTGAAGCGATTCCGTACTGTTTTCCTCAGCCTTTTTAGAGCATTTTATTTCAAAAGCGCCCCATGAATGTGTGACAAAAACCGTTCCCTCCTCTCGGCTAGCCACAATTGCCCCCCCCTCCCCTTTCGGCTCACCAAAAATTTCTTGCCCCCCCCCCATTTTACCCTCCCCAGTGCTCATAATTATTGCACAGCCCCTAAATGGATGAGTCCATGTGAAAATCTACATCCCCTGTGTGGAAGATTAAGGTCATGTCTTCCATAGGGGTGTATGGATTTTAACTTGAATAGACCAATATTCTTGGAGAGCTAAGAAAAAAGAACTAGGATTCAACAAAGAATTTGTTATACAAAACGTTGTTCGAATACTTCATTAACAAAGCACTTGCCATCATCTTTCAGTCTACCGTCGAATTGAATGTCTCTCATTATTTATTTAGTACAAGAATAGAATAGAAGTAATAAATACCATTGCATTCTTGTCAATTTCAATCCTATAATCTTGTGATATTTTGATTGAAAGGGACCATTTCGTGCCCACAATATTTCCGGAATAGTAAAACCTCATTACAAAGGCATATCACGCTTTAAAGGCCATAGCTCACGGAGGCAAACGCCCACTTCAATGTTGTTATATCGTCGATCTTTCCTTTTCCCGTTATCTCTGCCCCTTCATTGTCTGCAAGGAAAACACTCTAGATGGTGCTTTACTGCAGAGCCAGTTTGTGAAGTTTTTTATTATTCTCCTGGATTATTCTTCATTACTCATTATGTTTGGAAATTTTCTGAAAATGCTTGTAGAAAAAAAAAAATTATACTGTCCATAGACCCGAGGCATAACCTTGTATGAAGCCAATATACATCATATAATACATGTCGATTTCTCAGAAAACATTGCAAAACTAATTTCAACATATCAAAATAAATATATTATATATATTCTGCTAACATAGAAATAGTAACCAATTAATCAAGGATGAGATAGTGGTATAGCCTTTAGCTTTATATACGGTACCGTTTTGCATTCGGTTATTTTGCGCCCACTTTCTTTGTGACGTTAGTATAGATATTATATATATTGAAAATTGTGGAGGCAAGTTTGACAGCATGTTTCGTCAATTTCGTCAATTTGACCTTCTGGATAATGGTATTATATTTAAAGATAGGTACTTCATCATGTTTATTCTCCATACCATGATACTGTGACACACAAATAAGCGCAAATAATAATGGGTAAACCATAATTGTATAAGTTTATCAATTAAAGAAGCAACAGCAAAAGAGTTTTTGCTATGTTGCTATTTCCACTACTAGTGATGGTACTTATGCTATACTGCTGCTGCAACCACCTCTTTCAAACTATAGAAAAGAGTGCGGCTCTCAAACCAATGTTCAGGCCTAATTACGCGATTAGATAACTATAAAAAGAGGCTTTTTGAACAAATTAGTATTATATTCACATCTTCTGATATAACATATACGTATATCAATGTACCCCAGGGTCATTGTGTCCAAGTGCCATTGAAATCCATTAAAGCATATAAATCAAAAGAAAGCCATTGTTAACATTTGTAACCACAGATACACCCCACCCCCACCCCACACACCCCCACACATTAACATTTGTACCATAGATATACCCTAAAATGACCTCAAATGACCCCTATCTGACATTTGACATCACATCTGTTGATATCACACACGTCACTTTACCCCACGAGTCATTGTGTCCAAGTGTTGAAATCCATCAAACTATGTAGGAGAAATCATCACAAGAAAGACAGGGTTAATATTGCCTCCAAACGTGGACATTGTGTTTTGCTATCTAACCGAGGACGTGTGTATGATGTTTTCATCGCCTAACCGTGGACTAAAATGGCGGATTTTTTTTGTGTATAATACGAAACGGAATTTTAGCCATCACCCTGCGGACGGTAGTTTTTACACGTGTGGTCCTCGGTTTCAGGCAAATAGCGTTTAAAGCATCTAGCTTGCATTTGAGGTCTTTTGCAGCAGTTTGAGACCGAGGACAGTCCTCGGTTGGAAGTAGGTCCACAGTTTAGGGTGAAAAATCTTGTGTGTGTCCTCGTTTGTCGGCGAACACGTACGCATAGGACAGGGTTACACAGACACGCGGCGAATGGAACTCATTTCATAGTTCCTATTTTTGCGGCGGTGACAATAAATCCAGCGTTTCCCATTATAACCTTAAGAAGTCGTCGATGTTTAAGGATTATTCTGGTAAGAGAAAGGCATTGTTTTCCGCCTGACCTATTTGCTGAACTGATTATTCTATTACGTAACCCAAATTTCAAGTCTACATCGTTAAATTTGAATATCCATATTCCTCTTAGCTATGACTTCAAAGAGTTGGCGTTGTCTCTTTATTATCTTGCATTGATTGTTCTCATTCCCTCTTAAAAGGACCATCATTGTATCTTCAAATCTACTCTCAATTCAATTTGTTTTTATATAAGCCAAATCTAACTGTTGGTTAGTATAACAGTAGCCGACTGGGTCAATGCTACCCATAAGCTATCCATCTATCACGTCAATGAAGGTGTGAGCATTGACACAACTTTCATTTTTATTTCATGAAGAAAATGCACTCTAGATTTTGCCTTATGTAAGTTCAAATTTTTAAAATTGGGCAGTGTGGCAGTATATAGCAAGTCACATCAATGTAGGCGTCAACATTGATTCTGCATGGAACAGCTTTCATTGTTATTTCATGAAGATGATGTCTGCTTGTTTCTTCAAGGACATTGTCAGGTACGAGGCCAGCGAGCCGTCATTGCTAAGGTATCTCAGGTAAACATCTTCAAGTGCACTCCAGAGTTTGCCTTACGTAAGTTCAAATCTAATAGTCGGTCAGTGTGTCAGTACACAAAACCGACTGGGTCAGTACTAAGCATAAACTATCCATCTATCGTGTCAATGTAGGTGTCAACAATGAAACTAGTTGTAGCACCTTTCATAATTATTTCAGGAACAAAGCCAGCGAGCTGCCATTGCTACGTCAAGAAGAGAGAAATCTTCATCTCAGTCAGTATAAGTTATTAAGAAATTAATATTTTCAAAAAGCAACTGAAGGTTTCTTAAAATATTTCCTTTTTGTGTCTTCGTCATTACTACGTCAAACAAAAACGGATTGTCATCTGAGGAATAAATCAAATTAGAAATATTCTCTAAGAACAAAGAGGAGATTTCTTAATAAAATTCTTTGCTTTTTGTTTCTTGTGTGTGTCTTGTTTTTTGGTGTAGTATTGCAAAGTTTTTCTCATATTATTACAATAGACGTTGCTCTTGTACGAAGCCACCATCCGTCATTGCTACCTGATTATTATCTCAGGAGTAAATCTTAAAATACACTTCCTTATGTTAACACAAAATAATGTAATAATTGGTCAGTGTGTCAGTACAAAAACGTCCACGGGTCACTGCTAACCATAAGCTCTCCATCTATTGTGCCAATAAAGGTGTCAACATTGATACTGCATGGAACAGCTTTCATTGTTATTTCATGACGACTATGTCCCAGTTTATCTCCAAGAAGATTATCAGGTACAAAGCCAGCTAGCCGTCAAGAAGAAAACCGGGAAACCTAATTATTGTCTCAGGTATAATCCCGTATCTTGCCTTATATAAGCTGAAATCTAACAGTTGGCCAGTGTGGCAAAGCCGACTGTGAATACTGCAACCATAGGCTATCCATCTATCATGTTAATTAATGGTGTCAATGATACTGTATGGAGCTACTGTCACTATTATTTCATTTAAATAATCATTGTTTATGTCAACGTGTTTCTTCAAGAAGATTGTCAGACATGAAACCAAAGATCCGTTATCGCTGCGCCAAGAACAGAACCGGAACATCTGATTTAAATCTTTGCGGTATACAAAACCCAAATCTAAAGTTTGACCAGGTCACAGCCCCATGGATGAGTCCATGTGAAAATCTTTACTCCTGTGTGAAAGATTCAGGTCGTGTCTTCCATAGGGGTGTATGAATTTTAACCGGAATAGACCAATATATATTTGGAGAACGTTGTTCGAATACTTCATTAACAAGGCACTTGCCATCATCTTTCAGTCAACTGTCGAATTGAATGTTTCTCATTATTTATTTAGTACAATAATAGAATTTTCCAGAGAAAAATACATTATTGGTAAGATTTTATTCAAAAAGTAATAAATACCATTGCATTCTTGTCAATTTCAATCCTATAATCTTGTGATATTTTGATTGAAAGGGACCATTTCGTGCCCACAATATTTCCAAAAATGGTAAAACCTCATTACAAAGGCATATCACGCTTTAAAGGCCATAGCTCACGGAGGCAAACGCCCACTGCAATGTTGTTATATCGTCGATCTTTCCTTTTTCCCGTTATCTCTGCCCCTTCATTGTCTGTAAGGAAAACACTCTAGATGGTGCTTTACTGCAGAGCCAGTTTGTGAAGTTCTTTAATATTCTCCCGGATTATTCTTCATTACTCATTATGTTTGGAAATTTTCTGAAAATGCTTGTAATTGTAGAAAATAAAGAATAATACTGTCCATAGACCTGAGGCATAACCTTGTATGAAGCCAATATACATCATATAATACATGTCGATTCTTAGAAAACCTTGCAAAACTAATTTCAACATACATATCAAAATAAATATATTATATATATTCTGCTAACATAAAAGTAATAGCCAATTAATCAAGGATGAGATAGTGGTATAGCCTTTAGCTTTATTATACGGTACCGTTTTGCATTCGTATATTTTGCGCCCACTTTCTTTGTAGCGTTGATATAGATATTAAATATCTTTGAAATTGTGGGGGCAAGGTTGACAGCACGTTTCGTCAATTTCGTCAATTTGACCTTCTGGATGATGGGAGTTATATTTAAAGATAGGTACTTCATCATGTTTATTCTCCATACCATAATACTGTGACAACACTGCGCAAATAATAATGGGTAAACCATAATTATGTAAGCACAATTAATAATGGGTAAACCAGAATTATATAAGTACAACTAATAATAGGTAAACCATAGTTATATAAGCACAAATAATAATAGATAAATCATAATTGTATAAGTTGGTCAGTGTGTCAGTACAAAAACGTCCACGGGTCACTGCTAACCATAAGCTCTCCATCTATTGTGCCAATAAAGGTGTCAACATTGATACTGCATGGAACAGCTTTCATTGTTATTTCATGACGACTATGTCCCAGTTTATCTCCAAGAAGATTATCAGGTACAAAGCCAGCTAGCCGTCAAGAAGAAAACCGGGAAACCTAATTATTGTCTCAGGTATAATCCCGTATCTTGCCTTATATAAGCTGAAATCTAACAGTTGGCCAGTGTGGCAAAGCCGACTGTGAATACTGCAACCATAGGCTATCCATCTATCATGTTAATTAATGGTGTCAATGATACTGTATGGAGCTACTGTCACTATTATTTCATTTAAATAATCATTGTTTATGTCAACGTGTTTCTTCAAGAAGATTGTCAGACATGAAACCAAAGATCCGTTATCGCTGCGCCAAGAACAGAACCGGAACATCTGATTTAAATCTTTGCGGTATACAAAACCCAAATCTAAAGTTTGACCAGGTCACAGCCCCATGGATGAGTCCATGTGAAAATCTTTACTCCCTGTGTGAAAGATTCAGGTCGTGTCTTCCATAGGGGGTGTATGAATTTTAACCGGAATAGACCAATATATATTTGGAGAACGTTGTTCGAATACTTCATTAACAAGGCACTTGCCATCATCTTTCAGTCAACTGTCGAATTGAATGTTTCTCATTATTTATTTAGTACAATAATAGAATTTTCCAGAGAAAAATACATTATTGGTAAGATTTTATTCAAAAAGTAATAAATACCATTGCATTCTTGTCAATTTCAATCCTATAATCTTGTGATATTTTGATTGAAAGGGACCATTTCGTGCCCACAATATTTCCAAAATGGTAAAACCTCATTACAAAGGCATATCACGCTTTAAAGGCCATAGCTCACGGAGGCAAACGCCCACTGCAATGTTGTTATATCGTCGATCTTTCCTTTTTCCCGTTATCTCTGCCCCTTCATTGTCTGTAAGGAAAACACTCTAGATGGTGCTTTACTGCAGAGCCAGTTTGTGAAGTTCTTTAATATTCTCCCGGATTATTCTTCATTACTCATTATGTTTGGAAATTTTCTGAAAATGCTTGTAATTGTAGAAAATAAAGAATAATACTGTCCATAGACCTGAGGCATAACCTTGTATGAAGCCAATATACATCATATAATACATGTCGATTCTTAGAAAACCTTGCAAAACTAATTTCAACATACATATCAAAATAAATATATTATATATATTCTGCTAACATAAAAGTAATAGCCAATTAATCAAGGATGAGATAGTGGTATAGCCTTTAGCTTTATTATACGGTACCGTTTTGCATTCGTATATTTTGCGCCCACTTTCTTTGTAGCGTTGATATAGATATTAAATATCTTTGAAATTGTGGGGCAAGGTTGACAGCACGTTTCGTCAATTTCGTCAATTTGACCTTCTGGATGATGGGAGTTATATTTAAAGATAGGTACTTCATCATGTTTATTCTCCATACCATAATACTGTGACAACACTGCGCAAATAATAATGGGTAAACCATAATTATGTAAGCACAATTAATAATGGGTAAACCAGAATTATATAAGTACAACTAATAATAGGTAAACCATAGTTATATAAGCACAAATAATAATAGATAAATCATAATTGTATAAGTTGGTCAGTGTGTCCGTATACAAAATCGATGGGTCAGTACTAACCATAAGCTCCCCATCTATCGTGCCAATGTAGGTGTCAACATTGATACTGCATGGAACAGCTTTCATTGTTATTTCATGACGACTATGTCCAAGTTTATCTCCAAGAAGATTATCAGGTACAAAGCCAGCGAGCCGTCAAGAAGAAAACCGGGAAACCTAATTATTGTCTCAGGTATAATCCCGTATCTTGCCTTATATAAGCTGAAATCTAACAGTTGGTCAATGTAGCAAAGCCGACTGTGTTACTGCAACCATAGGCTATCCATCTATTATGTGAATTATGGTGTCAATGATACTGTATGGAGCTACTGTTACTATTATTTCATTTATATAATCATTGTTTATGTCACCGTGTTTCTTCAAGAAGATTGTCAGACATAAAACTAAAGATCCGTTATCGCTGCGCCAAGAACAGAACCGGAACATCTGATTTCAATCTTTGCCGTATACAAAACCCAAATCTAAAGTTTGACCAGGTCACTGTTAATGTATCCATCCATCGTGTCAATGAAGGTGCCAACATTGATAGATTTCATAATTATTTCATGAATACAATACCCGGATGTATAAAGCCACACATTCGTCATTGCTAAGCCAAGAGAAGAAACAAGACACGTCGTTATTATCTAAGGTATAAATCTTCAGCAGCACTCTTCAGTTGGCCAGTGTTGGATAGGCTGGGTCACTCCTACCTATAAACTATTCATTCATCATGTCAATGAAGGTGTTAATATTGATACCGCATTGAACGGCTTTCACTACTATATAAATTTGATAAAGAATAATTATTTTATAAACTGTTCTAAGAACCATTGAGATAACATCAACATTTAATTTTTTTCTTTCAATTTTATTCAACCATATCAACTGTTACATACATCAAAGACAAATTATAATTTACCTTGTTGTTGCCTTAAGGGAAGGGGTGTGAACATTTGGACAGTATTTATTGTGGGACATTAGAGCACATCAGACATATCGAATTGCATTCTGAATACGAAGAATGTCCTTCTGATATCAAATAATTTGGATTTTTGAAATTCGCAATGTAATACACATTTTATGGCAAATCATTAAAAATTGATATTTTTGATATTTAACAGTACTTGAAGTAAACTTTATAAATCTGATGATTTATACTTAAAGTGTATGTAGGTGGGATGAAAAGCCGACGATCAATAGAAAATTTTGACCTTTCGTATTGAAGATATGGATTTTTTTTCAAAAAAAAAAAAGTCTTTTGGAAAAAAAATCCATATCTTCAATATAAAAGGTCAAAATTTTCAATTGATCGTCGGCTTTTCCTCCCAGCTACATACACTTTAATTTTAATAATTTGTCATAAAATTTGTATTATATCGTGAATTTCAAAAATGAAAATTATTTGATATCAGAAAGACATGCTTCGTATTCAGAATGCAATTCGATACGTCTGAGGTATTTCTCATGACCCACAAAAAATACTGTCGAAACGCCATAAACGCTCAGTCTAGATCCCTTGATATAATCGTTTCTAAAATATAATATTATGATTCTATTGCGCAGTTTCTACCCTGAGTTTTGATATGTACCATAAGCGTGCAGGAACGCGTATATTGAAACACAGCTGCAATGCTAGAATTATCAGTAAAAACAGTAATAAAATCAAACAACATTATAAAGTTAGAAACATTGAATAAATTTGGTTGGGCAACAAAAGCCAGGTCGTTAAACATATATCACAGGTGGTGTCTAACTATCGGTGTAAATTTCATATACCCCCTATGGAAGACATGACCTTAATGGAGTGTGAATTTAACTGAGGTTACCTAAGGGGCTGTGCAATAATTATTGCTCCCCCCGGCCTGCTCCCCCCCTTCTCGGCTCGCCAAAAATCTTTGCCCCCCCCCCTCTTTACACATGCCAAATTCTTTGGGTCCCAATTTGCAAACCTTAAATGGTCTAGATATATGTTGCGAGCGCAGCGAGCAGGAAAGTTTGCATATTGAAGCGTTTCCGTACTGTTTTCCTAAGCCTTTTTAGAGCGTTTTATTTAAAAGGAGCCCCATGAATATGTGCCAAAAATCGCTTGCCCTCCCCCCTCTCGGCTGGCCAAATATTGCTTGTCCCTCCCTCTTTCGGCTCGCCAAAAATTTCTCCCCCATTTTACTGCCCTCCTACAGGGCTCATAATTATTGCACAGCCCCTAAATGGATGAGTCCATGTGAAAATCTTTACTCCCTGTGTGGAAGATTAAGGTCATGTCTACCATAGGGGGTGTATGAATTATAACTGGAATAGACCAATACCGTATTCTTGGAGAGCTAAGAGAAAAGAACTAGGCTTAAATAAAGAATTTGTTGTACAAAACGTTGTTCGAATACTTCATTAACAAAGCACTTGCCATCATATTTCAGTCAACCGTCGAAATGAATGTCTCTCATTATTTATTTAGTACAAGAATAGAATTTTCCAGAGAAAAATACATTATTGATCAGATTTTATTCAAAAAGTAATAAATGCCATTCCTTTCCTGTCAACATTAATCCTATAATCTTGTGATATTTTGATTGAAAGGGACCATTTCGTGCCCACAATATTTCCGGAATAGCAAAACCTCATTACAAAGCATATCACGCTATAAAGGCCATAGCTCACGAAGGCAAACGCCCACTACAATGTTGTTATATCGTCGATCTTTCCTTTTCCCGTTATCTCTGCCCCTTCATTGTCTGTAAGGAAAACACTCTAGATGGTGCTTTACTGAAAAACCTGTTTATGAATAACGAACTTCTTTATTTTTCTTCATTACTCGTTATGTCTAGAAATTTCTGAAAATGCTTGTAATTGTAGAAAATAAAGAATAATACTGTCCATAGACCTGAGGCATAACCTTGTATGAAGCCAATATACATCATATAATATATGTCGATTTCTTAGAAAACCTTGCAAAACTAATTTAAACATATCAAAATAAATATATTTTATATATTCTGCTAACATAGAAGTAGTATCCAATTAATCAAGGATGAGATAGTGGTATAGCCTTTAGCTTTATTATTCGGTACCGTTTTGCATTCGTATATTTTGCGCCCACTTTCTTTGTGGCGTTAATATAGATATTCTATATCTGAGAAATTGTGGGGGCAAGTTTGACAGCACGTTTCGCCAATTTCGTCAATTTGACCTTCTGGATGATGGTAATTATATTTAAAGATAGATACTTCATCATGTTTATTCTCCACACCATGATACTTTCACGACACTGCACATAATGGGTAAACCATAATTGTACAAGTTTATAAATAAAAGATGCAACAGCAAAAGAGTTTGGTGTTTTTGCACTGTCGATGTTGCTGATAACCGCTGTTGCAACCACCTCTTTCAAACTATAGAAAAGAGGGTGGCTCTGGAACCAGTATTCAGGTCTAATTACGCGATTAAAAAACTTTATTAAAGATGCTTTTTGAACAAATTTGCACATATATTCACATCTGCTGATATAACATATATCAATATACCCAAGGGTCATTGTGTCCAAGTCCCATTGAAATTCATCAAAGCAATTGGGAGAAATCATCAAGAGAAGGCCATGGTTAACATTTGTAACCACAGATACACCCCACAACATCACCCACCACCCCCACCCCCACCCCAGGTAAGGATTAACATTTGTACCATAGATATACCCTAAAATGACTTCAAATGACCCCTATATGACCTTTGACATCACATCTATTGATATTACACCCGTCACTTTACCCCAAGAGTCATTGTGTCCAAGTCCCATTAAAATCCATCAAAGTATGTAGGAGAAATCATCACAAGAAAGACAGGGTTAATATATTCCCACAGACACACACACCCCACACACATAGGACAGGGTTACACAGACACGCGGCGAATGGAACTCATTTCATAGTTCCTATTCTTGCGGCGATGACAATAAATCCAGCGTTTCCCATTATAACCTTAAGAAGTCGTCGATGTTTAAGGATTATTCTGGTAAAAGAAAGGCATTGATTTCCGCCTGACCTATTTGCTGAACTGATTATTCTATTATGTAACCCAAATTTCAAGTCTACATCGTTAAATTTGAATATCCATATTACTCTTAGCTATGACTTCAAAGAGTTGGCGTTTTCTCTTTATTGTATTGCATTGATTGTTCTCATTCCTTCTTAAAAGGACCATCGTTGTACCTTCAAATCTACTCTTAATTTAATTTGTCCTTATATAAGCCAAATCTAACTGTTGGTCAGTATAACAGTAGCCGACTGGGTCAATGCTACCCATAAGCTACCCATCTATTATGTCAATGAAGGTGTGAGCATTGACACTACGTTCATTTTTATTTCATGAATTTTTTATTTCTAGATTTTGCCTTATGTAAGTTCAAATTTTAAACGTTATTTCATGAAGACGATGTCCGCGTGTTTCTTCAAAAACATTATCAAGTACGAGGCCGGCGAGCCGTCATTTCTAAGGTATCTCAGGTAAACATCTTCAACTGCACTCCAGAGTTTGCCTTACGTAAGTTCAAATCTAATAGTCGGTCAGTGTGTCAGTACACAAAGCCGACTGGGTCAGTACTAAGCATAAGCTATCCATCTATCGTGTCAATGTAGGTGTCAACAATGAAACTAGTTGTAGCACCTTTCATAATTATTTCAGGAACAAAGCCAGCGAGCTGCCATTGCTACGTCAAGAAGAGAGAAATCTTCATCTCAGTCAGTATAAGTTAATAAGAAAGTAATATTTTCAAAAAGCAACTGAATGTTTCTTAAAATATTTCCTTTTTGTGTCTTCGTCATTGCTACGTCAACAAAAAACGAAAAATATCATAGAGGTTATCCACTTTACTCATGCGTGACTTCTAACAAAAGGCGCTGATTCTCGTAGTATTCCTTATTCAAACCAATTCAATGCACGACCTCGGAGTTACCTGCACGACTTTGGTGGGCTATTTTGAAGCAATCATGGTTGCACATGCAGGTACTTCTTTTGAAAGTCCTAAACAAGGTGTAGCAACTTTAGAACACGGATAACCTCTATTGTCAGCTGAGGATAAATCAATAAGAAATATTATCTAAGAACAAAGAGGGGATCTCTTAATGAAATTCGTTGCTTTTTGTTTCTTGTGTGAATGAATGCAATGATTTTCTCATACTTAATATTACAATAGAGTACCGAAGTGATGACGTCACAGAAAACTTTTTTTGCATTTCAGCGTTTTGAATACCATGTATCGGTGGAGCATGATGTTTTTCATCATGTTCTACTGAAATATGGTCATGAAAATGCTGAAATGCAAAAAAGAAAATTTTATGACGTCACACTTCGGTACTCTATAGACGTTGCCCTTGTAATATAGCCGACTAAAGCTCTAGCTTCTTCATTTCCTACGACATCCTTACTTCTGTCTTCTAACTATGGTACTAATGGGATTCTGAAACACGTCATCATACTTTTTCATTTCCCTCTTTTTATTTATTCTCATTTCCTTCCCTCTTGACCCTTTCTTTCCTCATTCCCTCTTCCTTTTCTTTTCTTTACTCCCCTTCTTTCTTTTTTCCTTCTTTTCTTTCCTTTTCCCTTTTCTTATTTTCTTTCCCCCTTTCTTTTCTCTTTTTTTCACCTTGACGCTCAAAAAATTTTCCCCAGCTTTTCCCATTAGCTACGTGTATTTCAATGGGGATTCAACTTTGTCAATAATGCTGTTTCCTTGTTTTTTGCCCAAATTTTTCATTTTAGAAATATCAAATAAGAATTTTAACGACTTATCCTTCACTTTTAAGGGATTTACACACAGTTTTATGTTTTTTATATTTTCGCTGGAATCACTGAATGGGGCTTTAAATTGGGTGAGTGGAATAATTCACACTTAGGAATGGCATAGTACTCGTACATAATTTTGTTTCACCTCTAGTTTAGATTATGCCATAGTCAATTTTTGACAAATAAAATGTGTTTTTAATCATGATGAACGCATTCCGTTGAACTCAAAATAATACTGATGTTTATTAGAATTAAAGTATTCAATAGCAAATAGTCATAAAAAAGTTTATATAATTAATTTATATATATAACACCTAACATCTTGGCAAAATTATACTGGCTGACTTCAATACTGAACAACTCTGATTTTGGAATCTACCAGTTTATTACTCGCGAAAGCCCGAGTAAAAAAATTCCCTTGGGAAACTAACAAACAGAGGGAGTACGGTGACTGAAAAGATCAGATATGATCAATTGTACAAAAGTTAATACAAATCAGAATTGTATGCTTAAATGTAATAGCAAGAATATGCACAATGGGCAAGTGGACTACGGAGAAGTCTAACTCGAGTTTAGTAGTGACGAAGGTGCCTATTTCGCTGATCGAAGTTTCAAATGGAGCTATGTAACATATCTCGCAAGGCGTATACACATGTCTACACAGGCAACTTGTCCTCACGCTTGCGGCGTAACCGCGTAAAAAGCACTGACGTCACTGAGTAACGTCACTACCATACTCGAGGTGGACATAGGTGTAGCGCTTATTTCTTTATCTCCGATGGTGTTCTAATATAGTAATATGTATACATGAGCAAACTTGAATATAAGTTAATTAGTCGCAGTGTCAATGAAAATGCAAATAATTGTTTGCTCACTAAATATTGATAGCGACCCTCAAAAATTTGAACCGCATTGTTAAATCTTAATAGATTCAAGCTTGAATTAAAATTGAATATTGTCTATTATTGAAAAAAGGGTCATACGGGATATGCAAATGTTCATATCGTATTTAAATTGCATATTAAGAAACCTGCATATAAGCAAAACCAGTTAAATTTTTCTATTTTATTTTACGATTTCAATTTTGATGTTTCCTAGGAGCAGAATATAAAATGTATATAAAATATGAAATGTGGAAATTTACATGTGTTAACAGATGTTAATGTTCGGGTTAACCGTTTAAATAAAGAATATCCTCTTCTATAATACTAGATGTAGGCATGTATTAAATATATTTCAGGCCATTTACACTGATTTCAATGGGGCTAATTAGGTATTCATGCGGCCATATCTCGGGCCCTCATGATCCGATTCCCACCAAATTTGGACTGTGGATGTTTTTCATCATGTTCTACTGAAATATGGTCATGACAATGCTGAAATGCAAAAAAGAAAATTTTATGACGTCACACTTCGGTACTCTATAGACGTTGCCCTTGTAATATAGCCGACTAAAGCTCTAGCTTCTTCATTTCCTACGACATCCTTACTTCTGTCTTCTAACAATGGTACTAATGGGATTCTGAAACACGTCATCATACTTTTTCATTTCCCTCTTTTTTATTTATTCTCATTTCCTTCCCTCTTGACCCTTTCTTTCCTCATTCCCTCTTCCTTTTCTTTTCTTTACTCCCCTTCTTTCTTTTTTCCTTCTTTTCTTTCCTTTTACCTTTTCTTGTTTTCTTTCCCCCTTTCCTTTCTCTTTTTTTCACCTTGACGCTCAAAAATTTTCCCCCAGCTTTTCCCATTAGCTACGTGCATTTCAATAGGGATTCAACTTTGTCAATAATGCTGTTTCCTTGTTTTTTGCCCAAATTTTTCATTTTAGAAATATCAAATAAGAATTTTAACGACTTATCCTTCACTTTTAAGGGATTTACACACTGTTTTATGTTTTTTTTATTTTCGCTGGAATCACTGAATGGGGCTTTAAATTGGGTGAGTGGAATAATTCACACTTAGGAATGGCATAGTACTCGTACATAATTTTGTTTCACCTCTAGTTTAGATTATGCCATAGTCAATTTTTGACAAATAAAATGTGTTTTTAATCATGATGAACGCATTCCGTTGAATTAGAATTAAAGTATTCAATAGCAAATAATTTATATATATAACACCTAACATCTTGGCAAAATTATACTGGCTGACTTCAATACTGAACAACTCTGATTTTGGAATCTACCAGTTTATTACTCACGAAAGCCCGAGTAAAAAAATTCCCTTGGGAAACTAACAAACAGAGGGAGTACGGTGACTGAAAAGATCAGATATGATCAATTGTACAAAAGTTAATACAAATCAGAATTTTATGCTTAAATGTAATAGCAAGAATATGCACAATGGGCAAGTGGACTACGGAGAAGTCTACCTCGAGTTTAGTAGTGACGAAGGTGCCTATTTCGCTGATCGAAGTTTCAAATGGAGCTCGGTAACATATCTCGCAAGGCGTATACACATGTCTACACAGGCAACTTGTCCTCACGCTTGCGGCGTAACCGCGTAAAAAGCACTGACGTTACTGAGTAATGTCACTACCAAACTCGAGGTGGACATAGGTGTAGAGCTTATTTCTTTATCTCCGATGGTGTTCTAATATAGTAATATGTATACGTGAGCAAACCTGAATATAAGTTAATTAGTCGCAGTGTCAATGAAAATGCAAATGATTGTTTGCTCACTAAATATTGATAGCGACCCTCAAAAATTTGAACCGCATTGTTAAATCTTAATAGATTCAAGCTTGAATTAAAATTGAATATTGTCTATTATTGTAAATAGGGTCATACAGGATATGCAGATGTTCATATCGTATTTAAATTACATATTAAGAAACCTGCATATATAAACCAAAACCAGTTAAATTTTCTATTTTATTTTACGATTTCAATTTTGATGTTTCCTAGGAGCAGAATATAAAATGTATATAAAATATGAAATGTGGAAATTTACATGTGTTAACAGATGTTAATGTTCGGGTTAACCGTTTAAATAAAGAATATCCTCTTCTATAATACTAGATGTAGGCATGTATTAAATATATTTCATCAATATGAACAAGACGAAACACAAGCATTTCAGGTCAATTAAGGTGTACTGGTACTACACCCCCTGATAAATTTGTGACTAATTTTGCATTTTTCTCATAAAATAACTACACATTGGTAACAAAGGTTATGTTTATTATAGGGGCAAGGAATCCAATTACTTCACTGAAATTTCAGTGATTCAAGACAAGTGGTTCATTATATATGTTAAGAAATGAGGTACATTCTAGTGGTACCTCTTTTCGTATCATAAATAACATACCGCTTGTCTTGAGTCACTGGAATCCCAGTGTACAGGGTGAGTCAAAAAAAGTGCAATAGAGCAAAGAATCGATATTTATGTAAAAACCAAGTTCAACGTTCCCATTATTGAAAGTTTTTATAAATGCCACACTCAATAGCCACGTTCTGTGAAAAAATGAAGTGACTCGCTTCTACCGTTTAATTTTTATGAGTCCTTTTGCTGCGATACCCAATTTCATTATTTGTCCACGAGGTACCATGTATTTTGAATGGAGCACACAATACAAGATAAATACAAGCTCTGAAACTGACCTTAACTTAAATAAGGTTGATTTTAGCGTTATTTTTATTTCTTTTTTCTGTTCAAACAATCTTTCTAACATTACTTTAAGTCCTTCATACCTCACTAGACTCCAACTCCAGTTTTTTTAAATCCAAACATGTCCAATTTACTGGATGTTTTGTAATTCACTCCACTCCAATTTGCGCGCATTTCATTTCGACATTTGAAAAACCCGCCTACAAATTTATATGGTTTTGATAGAGAATAAACATCTTTAAAATAAAGGGAAAATGAAAATAACAACAAATAATGTTTCTTCTCCTTAAACAAGACCAAGGGCAATAACACTTTGGGTGCTCCATTTTATTTCAATGCCAATGAGGTTAAGAAACTAGCAGTTGTTCCAAATCTACCTTACACAGAGTGGGCTGACATTCAAATTTTAGGTGTCTCTTGGATAAACATTAAAATTGGGTATCGCTATAAAATGTGTCGTAAAAACAAAACGGTAAATGCTAATTCCTCGATTTTTTCACTCAAGATCACTAATGGATATATTATTTATAAAATGTTTTAAAACCTAAAAGGTTCAACTCGGTTCTTAAATAAAAATGGATTCTTTTCTCTATTGCACTTTTTTTGACTCACCCTGTAGTAACTGGATTCCTTGCCCCTATAATATACATAACTTTTGTTATCAGTGTGTTATTATTTTGTGAGAAAAATGCAAAAATAGCCATAAATTTATCAATGGGTGTAGAACCACCTTAAGGGGGTACTACACCCCTGCCCAATTTTGTGCCTATTTTTGCATTTTTCTCAAAAATTAAAGCACATTGGTGACAAGTAAGATATGTATATTATAGGGGCAAGGACTACAACTACTGCACTGGAAATTTTATTTCAGCACAGACAGCAGTTGTGGCGTTACAGTCAAAAATGAGGGAAAACCAGTATTTGATCAATAAATCAATAACTACTTGCCTTGAGTTGCTGAATTTTCAGGGCAGTAGTTGTAGTCCTTGCCCCTATAATATACATATCTTACTTGTCACCCATACGTTATAGTTTTTGAGAAAAATGCAAAATTATGCACAAAATCGGCCAGGGGTGTAGTACCTCCTTAAGTGTATCTTTCATCCACCCAATTACAATTATTACAAAAAATACAAAAGAGTGAGAAACATTATTAATTTTAAAATATGTCAGGAGGAGCAATGGATGAGAATGCCACTAAAACGCACAGTGTGATGCTGTGGAACCCTTTACATATGGTTTATATAAACATCTCAAAAAAGTAACTAACCCCCCTCAAATAATGGCCATTATTCAAAAAGGGGCTATTGTATTACAAATCTGTAAACTGCGTTGGAAGCAGAATTTATTTCTGCGCATTTTGACACATTTGATACGATAGCCCAGAAAACAATGAAACACCGGTCAATTTAATGTAGTGAGGTCCAGATTTGAAAGTTGCACTTACATACAAATTTTTACAATACAAAAACACTCAGATATCATTACACAGATTTACTTCCATTACACTGAATGCAAAATCAATAGAATTTACTGCAACTTTTAAATCTTGGGCTACATTGATTTAAATCTACGCTGTGACGTCAATATTTAGTCAATTGCTACAAATGAGGTGTCCAAATGTGCAGAAATAAATTCTGCTTCCAACGCATTTTACAGATTTGTAATTCAATCACCCGTTTTTGAATAATGGTCATTATTTAAGGGGGTTAGTTACTTTTTTTGAGATGTTTATAATAGAATGATAAACTAGAAGGAAAAAAGATTTATATAATTTAATACATTTAGGAAAAACAAGCCTTGTAAGTAGAAATATCGCATATTAATGTGAGATTCAACATTCAAGTATACATGATATAGGTGCATACAATATTAAACATTTTTATAACCATTGCAACCATAAGCGAGTGTGATCGCTATAGGCATATACGTATTTATTTGTTTATATTTATTTATATTTATTTTAGACTTGCTGTTCATTCTTTCTTCCTGTCTTTATTTCTTTCTTTAATTTTTCTGTCCTTTCCTTGCTTTTTCGAGTTTGCCTTATTTTTCCTTTCCTTTTTACAACAGAATAAATCAAATACCATCTGTATGTCGTCAAAGCGATCCATTGGGATATTCCAGGTGAATCCATACACCCCTATGGAGACATTACCTTAATCTCCCACACAGGGGTGTAGATTTCAAATGGAGTCAACCATTCAGGTAACCCCATTTGAAATTCACACACCCTGTGTGGAAGAATAAGGTCATGTCTTCCATAGGGTATGTGGATTTCAACTAGAATTGCCTATTTTACTTGTTCATGTCTCAAATATGAAAAACGGAAATTAAAATTGACGCGGGAAAATGCTACGGCGTAAAATTGATGCATGTCATGTCAACTTTCATATTGAAATATTAATGTGATGTTGCGGCCATGGTTGCATGAATGCATACAAAGAAAACATCATCACGGACAACAACAAAATGATGTAAATCATGCAGGTAAATGATTAAGAAAGATCCAATGTTGAGATAATAAGCGATCGACACAATTTTTATTTCTGACTAGTAATCTATCACTACTCGTCCGCAGTGCATCGACGGGTCAACCTACTGTATTTCGCGGTAATTCGATTAACCCTTAAAAGTAGGGATACAGCAACTCAAACAAAATGAGGAAATAATGTAAATCTCAAACAATGACGAGCTTCAAATGAAGAGCTTTGTTGCAAAAACCCTGACATCCACTTGAGTAATTTTGAAATATCATCAAAAAAGGACTGATATATGGGGGTTTGCAACAAAAGCAGGTTTTGGCGGGATACTTGGGTAGGATGACCATTCTGCCAAAAACTGCTTTTGTTGAAAACCCCCATATATTAGTGATTCTTTTGATGATTTTTTGATGTTTTCTCAAAATTGCTCAAGACGGTGTAAGGGGTTTTGCAACAAGTCTCTTCAAATATAGACCTTCTCCTTTATATCCCATAATGCAATATTTTAGGGAACCTCTCACTATTGCCCCCACGCACGAGTTTGAACGCGGCTTGTGGAAATTCAAAATTCGAACCAATCAAACATTGCCCACGGACCTATTTGAATAGTGCATGGTTGGGTACTAGCCAAAGAAGATCTTCACCAGCATCCCAGAATACATCATGTGCTGTACATGCCACTTTGAAACAGTTAAATTTGAACCTTTTCAGCCTGACCAAACCATGACATATCTCCAGGAAAGCATTATAATATGTTCTTTCATATGCAAATAACCAATTTCACACTCTAATGGATTTGTGTATCTATCGGTAACTGCCCGTTTGTTATGCTATAATAGCCTTCCGAAATAATATTTACATACCTCAATGAAAATCGAAAGATAAGCTAGGTTGATCTCCGTTTCAAAAATGTCTGGGTCCCATTTTTGATTTCAAATTTCATAACCCTGTTTTGTTTTAATTTCACGAGCTCTTAATTTACACGATATTCCCAATTACATATAAATACCATCCAAAACCTAAGAGCACCAGTAATACAGCTGCTGTAAAGCATTCCTTCCTGTACATGTTCAATGGTAACTTGCATGCATCAGGAACCAGTTTTAGGTGTTTTGCAAAAGCACGGTGCATTATGGAGACGTGGTGATACTCTTCTTCGGGTACTAGCAGTCAAGATAGCTCAACCGAGGGCGGTGCATGGGTGAGGATACAAGTTCGAGCCCCAGCAGCGTCGTTACTTTGCTACCTCAAGTGAAAAAAAAACAGTTACCTTGAAATTCTCCGGAACAAAGAACAATTGTTAACTGTCTCGTTGTAACCCGTACGAAACTCGGTGAGCTGATCCTGGCTGTGAAGGTTTATTGTGATATGTCTAGGGTTCGCGCTTCTCACCTGTAGGTCCTTGAGTTGTTGATAAATGATTTGTGGAATGGTCGGGAACACAAGTGGTAGGCGACAACTTGCAAAGTGTGCAGAAGCCTGTGGGTTTCGCTTAGCGCACTATAAATCACTAATGGATTATTTTTTACGGTTTTCGAGTCTTTTTGTATGTTTTTTAAAACAGGGAAAATGTGTGTTGTGATATTATTAATTATAAAGACATTTATCACCTAGTCTCGCAGCAATATCACCGGTATGCCATCTTGCTGCATAATTTAATTACCTTTTCATTAATTTTCTGAAAAGCTCAATCGGAACATTAATTTTACATTCACTGAGAAAAGAAACCTATTAATAAAAAATGAACTTTTATTAATACAAATTAATAAAATCTATAAGAGCGTCAGCAAGCCGATAGCTCATTTAAGCGAGCTAGTTGCTGTATGTATAACTGATAAGCCACTCAAGTTCCAATAAAGCCTATACATTTTAGAACTATGGAAATAACATATCGTGCATACAGGGCGAATCAAAATGATATGTACCCGACTTTTAAAAAATTCCTAAAAATACTTGGCAATATTTAGATATATGAAAATTACAGGATAACCTAGGCATTTATGTTGTATATTCATAGATCATTATTTTGAAAATGGCACACCGAATCCAAGTTGAACACAGATGCGCAATAGAACCACACTGGGGTTTTTTTATTAGCGAAGAGCTATGTATTTTTATTTTGATAAGCTGGTCGTTCCTCCGATTATAGTAATCCTGTGAATACTGCTTCCTATATATGATTAACCCATGTGTACAGTATTATCGCTATAGTTTATAAT
This sequence comes from Amphiura filiformis, assembly GCF_039555335.1. Lineage (NCBI taxonomy): Eukaryota > Metazoa > Echinodermata > Ophiuroidea > Amphilepidida > Amphiuridae > Amphiura > Amphiura filiformis. The sequence continues at coordinate 60,790,206 of NC_092638.1, forward strand.
TTTGACGCTAAAATGTAATCAATATTCCTCACAACGTATTCAAAATTTCACAGGCTGAAAATGAATATATACTACTTGCTACTATTTTATAATTACATATTTATAAATACGCACGTGACCACCTCCGTGCTGCTATAACAGTTTGTAGACAGTAAGTTGCGGAGTGACCTTCTACATGGCGGATGGTCGTCCTGTACATTTGAATGCAAAGGCGGTAAACAACGCGAGACTGTCCAGCAAAATTGTCTGTTTTGTTCAACTTTGTGATTATATTGTAAACGTTTCCGTCGATAAATATTTTCCGTCGGCAAATACTTTCAAAATATTGTTTTTGATAATATGTTACACATTCGGAATCCAAACATGTGTAATAATTTTGCTATTCAATTAATACTTAAATTTGATGATATTATCTGAAGAGTTCCTATCTTTTTCAATGGCTTTAGGATTGGTCACGCTTGCTGATCTTGGTATATCGTGCCCATGGGTCACGTGCGTATTTTGTTTATTTATAAATACGTATTTATAAAAGTAGTTGAAGGTAGCTGACTTGGCGCACATACTTATAAGCACTTGTCTTAAGTAAAAAATTGAAAGTTTGCAAAAAATAATATAAAGTAATCAAAAGCAATAAATACTTTTTATAGTGGTACAGCTTTCAGATAACAGATGTGTAGTGATATTTGCTGATAACGTCAATATTCTTTGATTTAATAGAATGCCATTTGTCATGTATATTAAATACAGATGTTTGACGTTTACCTTCCGTTGTCATTACCGTTTTTATTATTATAGTCACTAATGATAATTATTCAAATGTTAATTTAAAGTACAATGATTATTATTCTTTTTATTATTACCATCTGCATATTTTGTGAAAAATCATTGTATATGATACTTGAAAGTTATTTTATTGTTCATTTGAATTTGAATACAAATATCTTAATTTTTTACAAAAATTAACCATTCTTATCTGTGAAACTGTATTCCTAATCCTAAGATTAAAACGTTAATTTATTCAATTGCGGCGAGGGATAAATTCAAGCTTAGATTAGAAATTATAAATCTAATATATAGATTATTTATAATCATATTACAATTTTTTTATCTTATAGATCAAGGGGAGCACGGTGGCCTAGCGGAACGGGCACTGACTCATAATCGGAAGGTTGCGGGTTCGAGCCCCGACGACGCCATCGTGTTGTGCCCTTGAGTAAGGCACTTTATCTCGATTACTCCTCTCCACCCAGGTGTATAAATGGGTACCGGCATCCTTAAATGCTGGGAAGGTAACAGACTCGCTGTAGAGGAGGTGCAGCGATCCCCTTATAGCAACATTACATGGAGGAGTCTGGCCCAATCGCCAATGAAAGAGAGATGGGCACTCCGATCACTGTTTATACAGGATCGTCTCCTTTACTTTTAGATCAAAATTCAAATCCATAAGATTTGACTTTTTAAATCTTAGCATGGATTCATCTTAGATTAGAATAGACTAATAAAAATTAACATTAGAAATTCAGTCTAATGGATATTATAATTTTTATCTATTGGATTAAAACTGGTATACTAATTCAGATTAGTTAGATTTTAATCTATTATATTAAGAATTTTTAATCTAACCTTGGATTTGTCTCTCCTCGCAACCTAGTTGTTTTAGACCATAATATGTAGGCTTATGCTAAATGAGCTATAAAAGACGCCAAGCATTGAACAACAATTAACGTTTTATGTGCTGATATTAGAATGGGTACTTTTAAGTACCCATTTTAAAAGTACCCATTTTAATGTCAAAATTGTATTTTGAAAATTAAAATTAATTTAAAAATTGCCATATCATAAGAGCAGCATGATATTTATTCAGCGTGTCCACGATTTAAGGGGGTACTACACCCCTCGTGTTTATTTTGCTTTTTCTCAAAAACTAATAACACAGTGATAACAAAAGTTACGTATATTATAGGGGCAAGGAATCCAATTACTACACTGGAATTTCAGTGACCCAAGACAAGCGGTTCGTTATTTATGATAAGAAAAGAGGTACCGCTAGAATGTACCACATTTCCTATCATATATACTGAACCGCTTGTCTTGAGTCACTGAAATTTCAGTGTAGTAATTGGATTCCTTGCCCCAATAATATACATAATTTTGTTACCAGTGTGTTATTATTTTTTGAGAAAAATGCAAAAATAGTCACGAATTTACCACAGGGGTGTAGTACCCCCTTAAGAAAACATTAGTCAAGTTATTCCATTAGTATAGATAATTTTGGTTCGCCCTGTATAACAAAGAACAATATATAGAGCGGAATTAGACGCCGGTTAGTGTGTTTGTAGAACATGACTACGAGAATATTTTGTATATTTATCGCATTTATCACAGATGGCATGTTGTGACGGACTCTTTCTGATAATTTAAAATTTATTTGCGTCTATTTAATTTATTTGAAAACTGAGTCTATGAATATTGCATTGCAATGGGAAAATTATTGTTTATTTATAACACAAATCCATGCAATTTTATCTCACATTTTCCTCTATCTTTCAATTAAAATCATTGTAATTATATGAAACTATGTTTTTACAATCTTTGAGACAATCTTGTGATATATTTGGTTCTGATCAAAATATCCGACAGGGTTTTGTAGTAGTCAAGTTAGCTCAATCGATAAGGCGTTCGACTATGGTGCGAGAGGTTGCGGGTTCGAACCTGGTAGTGCTTAGTACGCTCTCATAGAAAAATTGAGTCAGCTTGAAATTCCCTGGACAAGGAACTTACTGCTAATTGTCTCGTTGTAACCCGTACGAAACTCGGGGAGCTGATCCTGGTTGCGAAGGTTATTTGTGGAATGTCTAGGGTGTGCGCTCTTGAAGCAGCAAAGTCCCTGAATTGTTGTTAAAAGGTTTATGGAAAGATGTGAGGCCTTAGTGGTCAGCAACTGTAAGAGCCCAATACGTAACAAAATCCCAGTACGTATCAATTTGATACGTATTGGGCTCAACCTCTTCTACCTAGAACAAAAAGTGGCAAAAATAATTCATCCCGCCCAATACGTAACAAAACTAAAATTTGATTAAAATTACTTTATTCATACTCCCTCCCTCTGTAGTGGTTTTTGTTACGTATTGGGCTCTACACATTTTTTTGTTACGTATTGGGCTCCGGTTGTTTTTCAAGCAAATTATGTGCATGTGTTTTTATAGAAGTACTTAATATTGACCCAGTAACTAATTTTGAGTCTTTCTAGAACAAAATATTTGACAGTGTTTTATCTCTAGACTTGGAATTTATTTGTTACGTATTGGCCTCTGGTTATTTTAAAAGGACATTATCATGATTAAATGCATGTTTTTGTTATAGAATTACTTTATATTGACTCAGTAAATCCTTTTGAGTCATTTTGAGTCTTTCTAGAAAAAAGATTTGACAGTGTTTTTTCTCTAGACTTAGAATTTTTTGTTACGTATTGGGCTCTGGTTATTTTTAAAGCAAATTATGGGTTTTAGGTGCATGTTTTTGTTATAGAATTACTTTATATTGACTCAGTAAATCCTTTTGAGTCATTTTGAGTCTTTCTAGAAAAACATTTTGACAGTGTTTTTCTCTAGACTTAGAATTTTTTTGTTACGTATTGGGCTCTGGTTATTTGTAAAGCAAATTATGGGTTTTAGGTGCATGTTTTTGTTATAGAATTACTTTATATTGACTCAGTAAATCCTTTTGAGTCATTTTGATTCTTTCTAGAAAAAAAATGTTGACAGTGTTTTTTCTCTAGACTTAGAATTTTTTTGTTACTTATTGGGCTCTGGTTATTTTTAAAGCAAATTATGGGTTTTAGGTGCATGTTTTTGTTATAGAATTACTTTATATTGACTCAGTAAATCCTTTTGAGTCATTTTGAGTCTTTCTAGACAATTATTTTTTACAGTGTTTTTTCTCTAGACTTAGAATTTTTTTGTTACGTATTGGTCTCTGGTTATTGTGGTGATTAGTTGCATTTTTTGTTTGCTATAAACTTACTTTATATTGACCCGGTAACTCATTTTGAGTCATTTTGAATAATTCTAGAACAAAGCTGATTATGGTTATTAGGTGCATGTTTTTGTTATAGAATTACTTTATATCGACTCAGTAACTCATTTTGAGTCATTTTGAGTCTTCTAGAAAAAAATTTGACAGTGTTTTTTCTTTAGACATAGAATTTTTCTTGTTACGTATTGGGCTCTGGTTATTTTTAAAGCAAATTATGGTTATTAGTGCGTGTTTTTGTTATAGAATTACTTTATATTGACCCAGTAACTCATTTTGAGTCATTTGTGACTCTTTCTAGAGTCATTTTGAGTATTTTTAGAACAAAATATTTGTCAGTGTTTTTCGGCTGGATTTTTTTTGTTACCTATTGGGCCCTATACATTTTTTATGCGTTTTGGAGGTTACACTGTCGGAAAAGCTCTTTTATCCGGATTGTTTCGCATATATGGACATGAGCTGACCTCCAGTTAATATTTATCGAAGAAAGAAAAAAATTCGAGTGGGTCTAATTTTTTGTTACATATTGGGCTCTATACATTTTTTATGTGTTTTGGAGGTTACACTGTCAGTAAAGCTATTTTATCCGGATTTTTTTCGCATATATGGACATGAGCTGACCTCCAGTTAATATTTATCGAAGAAAGAAAAAAATTCGAATGGGTCTAATTTTTTGTTACGTATTGGGCTCTATACATTCTTTATGTGTTACACTGTCGGTAAAGCTCCTTTATCCAGATTTTTTCGCATATATGGACATGACCTGACCTCCATTTAATATTTATCGAAGAAAGAAAAAAATTCGAGTGGGTCTAATGTTTTGTTACATATTGGGCTTTATACATTTTTTATGTGTTTTGGAGGTTACACTGTCGGAAAAGCTCTTTTATCCGGATTTTTTCGCATATATGGAAATGACTTGACCTCCGGTTAATATTTATCGAAGAAAGAAAACAATTCGAGTGGGTCTAATTTTTTGTTACGTATTGGGCTCTATACATTTTTTATGTGTTTTGGAGGTTACACTGTCGGAAAAGCTCTTTTATCCGGACTTTTTCTCATATATGGACAGGACCTGACCTGCAGTTAATATTTATCGAAGAAAGAAAAAAATTCGAGTGGGTCTAATTTTTTGTTACGTATTGGGCTCTATACATTTTTTATGTGTTTTGGAGGTTACACTGTCAGTAAAGCTCTTTTATCCGGATTTTTTTCGCATATATGGACATGAGCTGACCTCCAGTTAATATTTATCGAAGAAAGAAAAAAAATCGAATGAGTCTAATTTTTTGTTACGTATTGGGCTCTATACATTCTTTATGTGTTACACTGTCGGTAAAGCTCCTTTATCCAGATTTGTTCGCATATATGGACATGACCTGACCTCCATTTAATATTTATCGAAGAAAGAAAACAATTCGAGTGGGTCTAATTTTTTGTTACGTATTGGGCTCTATACATTCTTTATGCGTTACACGGTCGGTAAAGCTCTTTTATCCGGATTTTTCGCATATATGGACATGACCTGACCTCCAGTTAATGTTTATCGAACAAAGAAAAACATTCGAGTGGGTCTAATTTTTTGTTACGTATTGGGCTCTTTACATTTTTTATGTGTTTTGGAGGTTACACTGTCGAAAAAGCTCTTTTATCCGGATTTTTTCGCATATATGGAAATGACTTGACCTCCGGTTAATATTTATCGAAGAAAGAAAACAATTCGAGTGGGTCTAATGTTTTGTTACGCGATGACTACAATACGGATGTTCGGCGTGTTGGGGGAGAGTGTATAGCTCGGTGTTCTCCGTATCGGATTTTTCGCATATATGGAAATGACTTGACCTCCGGTTAATATTTCTCGAAGAAAGAAAACAATTCGAGTGGGTCTAATTTTTTGTTACGTATTGGGCTCTTTACATTTTTTATGTGTTTTGGAGGTTACACTGTCGGAAAAGCTCTTTTATCCGGATTTTTTCGCATATATGGAAATGACTTGACCTCCGGTTAATATTTATCGAAGAAAGAAAACAATTCGAGTGGGTCTAATTTTTTGTTACGTATTGGGCTCTATACATTTTTTTATGTGTTTTGGAGGTTACACTGTCGGAAAAGCTCTTTTATCCGGATTTTTTCTCATATATGGACAGGACCTGACCTGCAGTTAATATTTATCGAAGAAAGAAAAAAAAAAATTCGAGTGGGTCTAATTTTTGTTACCTTATGCGTTTTGGAGGTTACAGTGTCGGAAAAGCTCTTTTATCCGGATTTTTTCTCATATATGGACATGACTTGACCTTCGGTTAATATTTTTCGAAGAAAGAAAAAAATTCGAGTGGGTCTAATTTTTTGTTACGTATTGGGCTCTATACATTTTTTATGCGTTTTGGAGGTTACACTATCGGAAAAGCTCTTTTATCCGGATTTTTTTCGCATATATGGACATGACCTGACCTCCAGTTAATATTTATCGAAGAAAGAAAAAATCGAGTGGGTCTAATTTTTTGTTACGTATTGGGCTCTGGTTATCTTTAAAGCAAATTATGGTTATAAGGTGCATGTTTTTGTTATAGAATTACTTTATATTGACTTAGCAACTCATTTTGAGTCATTTTGAGTCTTTCTATAAAAAAACATTTGGCAGTGTTTTTTCTTTATAGGCCTATAATTAGAATTTTTTGTTACGTATTGGGCTCTTCTATTTTTAAAGCAAATTATGGTTATTAGGTGCATGTTTTTGTTATAGAATTACTTTATATTGACTCAGAAACTCATTTTGAGTCTTTCTAGAAAAATGATTTTTGAAGGTGTTTTTTTCTCTATACTTGGTATTTTTTGTTGCATATTGGGCTCTGGTTCTTTTAAAAGTAAATTTTGGTTATAAGGTGCATGTTTTTGTTATAGAATTACTTTGTATTGATTCAGTAATTCATTTTGAGTCATTTTGAGTCTTTCTACAAAAATGGCAGCGTTTTTTCTCAGAACTAAAATTATAATAAAGGATAACACTCGAATGATCCGATTAGTATAGGGTGCTATGGGGTGATTTCAAAAGCATCTAGCTTTCCTACTTTGGTGGTGCCAATGTTTTTTGGCATCATTACACCTCAAAGGATAAAACTGTAATTGGTTCAATTTTTTTTTCTATACCCCTACGCTTCCCACGAGGGGTCGAAGGTCATAATAGAGCGAAATCTTAATATTTGTTCTATCATGTTGCAATATACATCAAATTGTTCCTCTCATTGCTAGGAATATAAAGGTCAATTGTCATATTGCACTATGGTGCTTGGTCTAGAAATTATATAGTAAATAATGTCAAAACATGTACAGAAGCCACATTTTCAAAATGAACCGAATTAATCGAAATTTGTCTCAAACTGCTCCTCTCGTCAAACCAAATAGGAAAATAATTTGTAACCCCATAATTGGGTGAAATCATGGGTCAAATGATATGCTTGTAGGCCTACATATTTCTGACATTTCAAAAATGCATTAAAATTGTGAATTGTGAATTAGGTATTATAATTATGTTTGAGATTTTTTATGTTAAAGGGAGTAATTTGAGACCAGTTTCGATGAATTTGGGCCATTTTTTTTTACATTTGACCTAAAATTCGACCTTGAACTAAGCACTGTAGAAAATTATGACAATTAACATTTTTATTCCCTGTGATGAGAGGAACAATTTATGACCTTCGACCCCTCGTGGGAACTACAAAGGGCATAGAAAAAGCGGAACCAATCAAATTTTTATCATTTCAGGTTTAAGGATGCCAAAAACCATTGGTTCCGTACTAATGTAGGAAAATAAAATCCCAAATCCATAGCGCCCTGTACTAGATGTTTAAAGTCGCCCTTCCCTGTGTTCAAGTCAAAACTCGACCCATATAGAAGCGTCCACATCAAATTTGCCCTCCTACTAAAATTATAAAAGTGGGAAATACTTGTTATGTTTAAACTTTAAAGTCGCTCTGCTTCTGTTCATATCAAAACTAGCACCATATCATGGGCGTCAATCCGGGGGGGCAGGGGACGTGTCCCTCACATTTTGGGATCGGGACACAATTTCAAATGCCCCCTCCCCCCTCGTTTCAGCAAATACTTCCTTGGTCTAAGTAGGCTTACTGTAAAAATACAGGCAATATTCGGTATTAGGCATATAGGCCTACCTTGATTTTTGGCTAAAATAGCACGAAATTGTAATTTTTTTCGCGTTCTGTACGCACTTCATGCTCTGTACATTCTAATTCACATTGACCACTGGCTAAAAAAGTATAACATGATTTGTGTGAACAAGACGCAGATATAGGCCTACCGTACGTTATAAGCCAACTAAAATATTAAATCGGCAGGGGAAAATCAGAACAGGGGAATACTTAAATTTTCCCCTGAATATGGACCCAGTATAAAGAAGAAATAAACAAACTAAATATTTCAGGCAATATTCGGTATTAGGCATATAGGCCTACCTTGATTTTTGGCTAAAATAGCACGAAATTGTAATTTTTTTCGCGCTCTGCACGCACTTCATGCTCTGTACATTCTAATTCACATCGATAAATATTAACTGGAGGTCATTTCATGTCCTTATATGCGAAAAAATCCGGATAAAAGAGTCTTTCCGACAGTGTTACCTCAAAAACGCATACAAAATATACAGAGCCCAATACGTAACAAAAAATTAGACCCACTCGATTTTTTTTTTTTTCTATCTTCGATAAATATTAACTGGATGTCAAGTCATGTCCATATATGAGAAAAAATCCGGATAAAAGAGCTTTTCCGACAGTGTAACGTCCAAAACGCATAACGTAACAAAAAATTAGACCCACTCGAATTTTTTTTTTTTTCGATAAATATTAACTGGAGGTCAAGTCATGTCCATATATGAGAAAAAATCCGGATAAAAGAGCTTTTCCGACAGTGTAACCTCCAAAACGCATAACGTAACAAAAAATTAGACCCGCTCGATTTTTTTTCTTTCTTCGATAAATATTAACTGGAGGTCATTTCATGTCCTTATATATGAAAAAATCCGGATAAAAGAGTCTTTCCGACAGTGTTACCTCAAAAACGCATAAAAAATATACAGAGCCCAATACGTAACAAAAAATGAGACCCACTCGAATTTTTTCTTTCTTCGATAAATATTAACTGGAGGTCCTGTCCTGTCCATATATGTGAAAAAATCCGGATAAAAGAGCTTTTCCGACAGTGTTACCTCAAAAACGCATAAAAAATATACAGAGCCCAATACGTAACAAAAAATTAGACCCACTCGAATTTTTTTCTTTCTTCGATGAATATTAAATGGAGGTCAGGTCATGTCCATATATGCGAAAAAATCCGGATAAAAGAGCTTTTCCGACAGTGCAACCTCCAAAACGCATAAAAAATGTAAAGAGCCCAATACGTAACAAAAAAATAGACCCACTCGAATTTTTTTTTTTCTTTCTTCGATAAATATTAACTGGAGGTCAGCTCATGTCCATATATGCGAAAAAATCCGGATAAAAGAGCTTTACCGACAGTGTAACCTCCAAAACACATAAAAAATGTATAGAGCCCAATACGTAACAAAAAATTAGACCCACTCGAATTGTTTTCTTTCTTCGATAAATATTAACTGGAGGTCAGCTCATGTCCATATATGCGAAAAAATCCGGATAAAAGAGCTTTACCGACAGTGTAACCTCCAAAACACATAAAAAATGTATAGAGCCCAATACGTAACAAAAAATTAGACCCACTCGATTTTTTTTTTTCTTTCTTCGATACATATTAAGTGGAGGTCAGCTCATGTCCATATATGCGAAAAAATCCGGATAAAAGAGCTTTACCGACAGTGTAACCTCCAAAACACATAAAAAATGTATAGAGCCCAATACGTAACAAAAAATTAGACCCACTCGAATTTTTTTTTTTCTTCGATAAATATTAACTGGAGGTCAGCTCATGTCCATATATGCGAAAAAATCGGATAAAAGAGCTTTACCGACAGTGTAACCTCCAAAACACATAAATATTGTATAGAGCCCAATACGTAACAAAAAATTAGACCCACTCGAATTGTTTTCTTTCTTCGATAAATATTAACCGGAGGCAAGTCATTTCCATATATGCGAAACGAAAAATCCGGATAAAAGAGCTTTTCCGACAGTGTAACCTCCAAAACACATAAAAAATGTATAGAGCACAATACGTAACAAAAAATTAGACCCACTCGATTGTTTTTCTTTCTTCGATAAATATTAACTAGAGGTCAGCTCATGTCCATATATGCGAAAAATCCGGATAAAAGAGCTTTACCGACAGTGTAACCTCCAAAACACATACAAAATGTATAGAGCCCAATACGTAACAAAAAATTAGACCCAGTCGAATTGTTTTCTTTCTTCGATAAATATTAACCGGAGGTCAAGTCATTTCCATATATGCGAAACGAAAAAATCCGGATAAAAGAGCTTTTCCGACAGTGTAACCTCCAAAACACATAAAAAATGTATAGAGCCCAATACGTAACAAAAAATTAGACCCACTCGAATTGTTTTTCTTTCTTCGATAAATATTAACCGGAGGTCAAGTCATTTCCATATATGCGAAAAAATCCGGATAAAAGAGCTTTTCCGACAGTGTAACCTCCAAAACACATAAAAAATGTATAGAGCCCAATACGTAACAAAAAATTAGACCCAGTCGAATTGTTTTCTTTCTTCGATAAATATTAACCGGAGGTCAAGTCATTTCCATATATGCGAAACGAAAAAATCCGGATAAAAGAGCTTTTCCGACAGTGTAACCTCCAAAACACATAAAAAATGTATAGAGCCCAATACGTAACAAAAAATTAGACCCACTCGAATTGTTTTCTTTCTTCGATAAATATTAACCGGAGGTCAAGTCATTTCCATATATGCGAAAAATCCGGATAAAAGAGCTTTTCCGACAGTGTAACCTCCAAAACACATAAAAAATGTAAAGAGCCCAATACGTAACAAAAAATTAGACCCACTCGAATGTTTTTCTTTGTTCGATAAATATTAACTGGAGGTCAGGTCATGTCCATATATGCGAAAAATCCGGATAAAAGAGCTTTACCGACCGTGTAACGCATAAAGAATGTATAGAGCCCAATACGTAACAAAAAATTAGACCCACTCGAATTTTTTTTCTTCGATAAATATTAACTGGAGGTCAAGTCATGTCCATATATGCGAAAAAATCTGGATAAAGGAGCTTTACCGACAGTGTAACACATAAAGAATGTATAGAGCCCAATACGTAACAAAAAATTAGACCCATTCGAATTTTTTTTTCTTTCTTCGATAAATATTAACTGGAGGTCAGCTCATGTCCATATATGCGAAAAAATCCGGATAAAAGAGCTTTACTGACAGTGTAACCTCCAAAACACATAAAAAATGTATAGAGCCCAATACGTAACAAATAATTAGACCCACTCGAATTTTTTTCTTTCTTCGATAAATATTAACTGGAGGTCCTGTCCTGTCCATATATGTGAAAAAATCCGGATAAAAGAGCTTTTCCGACAGTGTTACCTCAAAAACGCATAAAAAATATACAGAGCCCAATACGTAACAAAAAAATTAGACCCACTCGAATTTTTTTTTTCTTTCTTCGATGAATATTAAATGGAGGTCAGGTCATGTCCATATATGCGAAAAAATCCGGATAAAAGAGCTTTTCCGACAGTGCAACCTCCAAAACGCATAAAAAATGTAAAGAGCCCAATACGTAACAAAAAAATAGACCCACTCGAATTTTTTTCTTTCTTCGATAAATATTAACTGGAGGTCAGCTCATGTCCATATATGCGAAAAAATCCGGATAAAAGAGCTTTACCGACAGTGTAACCTCCAAAACACATAAACAACGTCTAGAGCCCAAAACGTAACAAAAAATTAGACCCACTCGAATTGTTTTCTTTCTTCGATAAATATTAACTGGAGGTCAGCTCATGTCCATATATGCGAAAAAATCCGGATAAAAGAGCTTTACCGACAGTGTAACCTCCAAAACACATAAAAAATGTATAGAGCCCAATACGTAACAAAAAATTAGACCCACTCGATTTTTTTTCTTTCTTCGATACATATTAAGTGGAGGTCAGCTCATGTCCATATATGCGAAAAAATCCGGATAAAAGAGCTTTACCGACAGTGTAACCTCCAAAACACATAAAAATGTATAGAGCCCAATACGTAACAAAAAATTAGACCCACTCGAATTTTTTTCTTTCTTCGATAAATATTAACTGGAGGTCAGCTCATGTCCATATATGCGAAAAAAATCGGATAAAAGAGCTTTACCGACAGTGTAACCTCCAAAACACATAAATATTGTATAGAGCCCAATACGTAACAAAAAAAATTAGACCCACTCGAATTGTTTTCTTTCTTCGATAAATATTAACCGGAGGCAAGTCATTTCCATATATGCGAAACGAAAAAATCCGGATAAAAGAGCTTTTCCGACAGTGTAACCTCCAAAACACATAAAAATGTATAGAGCACAATACGTAACAAAAAATTAGACCCACTCGATTGTTTTTCTTTCTTCGATAAATATTAACTAGAGGTCAGCTCATGTCCCTATGCGCGAAAAATCCGGATAAAAGAGCTTTTCCGACAGTGTAACCTCCAAAACACATACAAAATGTATAGAGCCCAATACGTAACAAAAATTAGACCCAGTCGAATTGTTTTCTTTCTTCGATAAATATTAACCGGAGGTCAAGTCATTTCCATATATGCGAAACGAAAAATCCGGATAAAAGAGCTTTTCCGACAGTGTAACCTCCAAAACACATAAAAAATGTATAGAGCCCAATACGTAACAAAAAATTAGACCCACTGAATTGTTTTCTTTCTTCGATAAATATTAACCGGAGGTCAAGTCATTTCCATATATGCGAAAAAATCCGGATAAAAGAGCTTTTCCGACAGTGTAACCTCCAAAACACATAAAAAATGTATAGAGCCCAATACGTAACAAAAAATTAGACCCAGTCGAATTGTTTTCTTTCTTCGATAAATATTAACCGGAGGTCAAGTCATTTCCATATATGCGAAACGAAAAATCCGGATAAAAGAGCTTTTCCGACAGTGTAACCTCCAAAACACATAAAAAATGTATAGAGCCCAATACGTAACAAAAAATTAGACCCACTCGAATTGTTTTCTTTCTTCGATAAATATTAACCGGAGGTCAAGTCATTTCCATATATGCGAAAAAATCCGGATAAAAGAGCTTTTCCGACAGTGTAACCTCCAAAACACATAAAAAATGTAAAGAGCCCAATACGTAACAAAAAATTAGACCCACTCGAATGTTTTTCTTTGTTCGATAAATATTAACTGGAGGTCAGGTCATGTCCATATATGCGAAAAATCCGGATAAAAGAGCTTTACCGACCGTGTAACGCATAAAGAATGTATAGAGCCCAATACGTAACAAAAAATTAGACCCACTCGAATTTTTTTTTTTTCTTTCTTCGATAAATATTAAATGGAGGTCAGGTCATGTCCATATATGCGAAAAAATCTGGATAAAGGAGCTTTACCGACAGTGTAACACATAAAGAATGTATAGAGCCCAATACGTAACAAAAAATTAGACCCATTCGAATTTTTTTCTTTCTTCGATAAATATTAACTGGAGGTCAGCTCATGTCCATATATGCGAAAAAAATCCGGATAAAAGAGCTTTACTGACAGTGTAACCTCCAAAACACATAAAAAATGAATAGAGCCCAATACGTAACAAATAATTAGACCCACTCGAATTTTTTTCTTTCTTCGATAAATATTAACTGGAGGTCAGCTCATGTCCATATATGCGAAAAAAATCCGGATAAAAGAGCTTTACCGACAGTGTAACCTTCAAAACACATAAAAATGTATAGAGCCCAATACGTAACAAAAATCCAGACCCACTCGAATTGTTTTCTTTCTTCGATTAATATTAACCGGAGGTCAAGTCATGTCCATATATGCGAAAAAATCCGGATAAAAGAGCTTTTCCGACAGTGTAACCTCCAAAACGCATAAAAAATGTATAGAGCCCATACGTAACAACAAAAAATCCAGCCGAAAAACACTGACAAATATTTTGTTCTAAAAATACTCAAAATGACTCTATAAAGAGTCACAAATGACTCAAAATGAGTTACTGGGTCAATATAAAGTAATTCTATAACAAAAACACGCACTAATAACCATAATTTGCTTTAAAAAAACCAGAGCCCAATACGTAACAAGAAAAATTCTATGTCTAAGGAAAAAACACTGTCAAATTTTTTTCTAGAAGACTCAAAATGATTCAAAATGAGTTACTGAGTCAATATAAAGTAATTCTATAACAAAAACATGCACCTAATAACCATAATCAGCTTTGTTCTAGAATTATTCAAAATGACTCAAAATGAGTTACCGGGTCAATATAAAGTAAGTTTATAGCAAATAAAAAATGCAACTAATCACCACAATAACCAGAGACCAATACGTAACAAAAAAATTCTAAGTCTAGAGAAAAAACACTGTCAACATTTTTTTTCTAGAAAGAATCAAAATGACTCAAAAGGATTTACTGAGTCAATATAAAGTAATTCTATAACAAAAACATGCACCTAAAACCCATAATTTGCTTTAAAAATAACCAGAGCCCAATACGTAACAAAAAAAATTCTAAGTCTAGAGAAAAAACACTGTCAAATTTATTTTTCTAGAAAGACTCAAAATGACTCAAAAGGATTTACTGAGTCAATATAAAGTAATTCTATAACAAAAACATGCACCTAAAACCCATAATTTGCTTTAAAAATAACCAGAGCCTAATACGTAACAAAAAATTCTAAGTCTAGAGAAAAAACACTGTCAATTTTTTTTTTTTCTAGAAAGACTCAAAATTACTCAAAAGGATTTACTGAGTCAATATAAAGTAATTCTATAACAAAAACATGCATTTAATCATGATAATGTCCTTTTAAAATAACCAGAGGCCAATACGTAACAAATAAATTCCAAGTCTAGAGATAAAACACTGTCAAATATTTTGTTCTAGAAAGACTCAAAATGAGTTACTGGGTCAATATTAAGTACTTCTATAAAAACACATGCACATAATATCCATAATTTGCTTGAAAAACAACGGAGCCCAATACGTAACAAAAAATGTATAGAGCCCAATACGTAACAAAAACCACTACAGAGGAGGGAGTATGAATAAAGTAATTTTAATCAAATTTTAGTTTTGTTACGTATTGGGCGGGATGAATTATTTTTTGCCACTTTTTGTTCTAGGTAGAAGAGGTTGAGCCCAATACGTATCAAATTGATACGTACTGGGATTTTGTTACGTATTGGGCTCTTACAAGCGACAACCTGTAAAGTGTGCTGTGGATCAACGGCTAGGCGTTGTGCCTGTGCGTAGCGCACTATAAATCACTGCGCTTTTATTTCCTTTTAAGTATGTTTACTTGCAACATACCAACAAGATGAACATACTTGTTTTAATCATTGTCATAAGATCAGCTAAGATGGACGATTTTAAAGAAATTTTAAAGAGATTTGTGCATTTGAATTTTTGACTCTGTGTTATTAACCTTTTTGCATTATATCTCCGTAAGCAAAAGTTTTAGATAGTACTATACATTTTTGATTGTCTAAATCAATATATTTTTGAAAAATAACACTTTGATATTTTGCAAAAGTTCATTCTACAAATCATATACTTTGAAAACTCGCTTGATTTATTGTTGTTAATGAGTTATGTACGTTTTACAAAAGTGTTGTTGTTTCAGCCCTCTTTACAACATAACTCAACCACAAGACCTACAAAAGTAAATCTGTAATATTTGAATTCTTCTACACACTCGCTAAGAAATGATCACTGCAATTTTTGCCAAAGCTCACTACCATTCGCAAGATGCTATGAACTACCGAATAGCAACATTTTAAAATAGATGCTAACCTTAATTCTTGTAACATGGCGGATAGTTCGATATGCATTTTACAGTCATCTAAACTAATTTTGATCGTTGTATTATGGATTTACCCAGCCCCCTCCCCCATGGAGTTAGCCCGCCTTTTCGGGAGGAACATAGGTGCTCATTTTATCCTAATTATTTTTTTTAAAACAATATCAGCCCGCAATCCTTTCTCTGCTCTAGCGTTCACGAAAACCCTAAATACGTATTATAATCCTACTATATAGCCTACACGTAAGAGAAGAAAACAGCTGGTGAACGGATCATTTTTATCATAAAAATAGTTTTATAGTCTTATTTTTAGAGCTGAATCCAATGAAATGAGGACAGGACTTAATTTATCTGACTGCTTTGTTAAAAAGTTAAGTTTGTTAGTAGGTTTTCCATATTGCAAACATTAAGGATCGGCAAATTTGGAAATATTTCCGATCATTCTCTGCGCTATATAGTTCTAGTGCCCTTTTCTATTTACCGTTATGTATTCTTCTCCCGTGCATTATATTTCGCGACCTACCCTTCAAGCCACATTATCTGAAACCTGAACGCCAAACAATAGATTATCTGAAATCGGCACGCTAAACAATAGATTGTAGAAAGTATTGCTCTGAGGCCTGTTGTACTCGAAGTATATGATGTGTAATGTACTCGTGCTAATGCATTAGTCAAGATAATCGCGCTTGACACTATTCGGCTCTCGAGCTAAATGCAATAACTACACGACGTGTGCGATTATTTTGACTAATTGCACTCAGTTCATTATCCTTATCATAATGACAAAACTTTGTGGAAATTATGTAAATGATATTTATTTTGATTACAAACAACATGATTAGCTATATGTTAGGATAGTATTATGTGTCTGTGTTAATTTCCATGACCGACGTAAACCATTGAATAGAAATGCAAGATGAAGATTGAAGAATAATTATACACTATTGCATGAATTATCCTTTATCCTTTAAGGAAAACTAGAGCGTCTTCCCACCTACGGCCCATAAAGATCCATATGTGAGAGTGCTTTTCGTAATTCCATTATTGTGTATCACTTGGATTTTTTTCTAGCCTTTGTAAATTACCCCAAACATGTCAAACCAAGCTGCTCATTTAAAGGAAAAAGCTCCATGAGTCCTTTCGTTAGAAGGAAGGAAGGAGTCAAAAAGTTTGATTACGTTTGTAAAAAACCATAGTTCAAATAGTGGTCAAAATTGATCTCGCGGGTTAAGCAGCTCTTTTTAGCAACCTCTCTAAAGGAACGAGAGCTTTTTGGGCGAAAATCGCGAAGCGATTTTCGTCCCATATTGCGCTGGGTTTTGTACTACTTACTTCTTCACGGCGTTTCAGAATAAAAATGAAATATTAGTAACTACAGAGGCGATAGTGTCCATTTAAATTTGCCATTACTACTTCATGTTGATATTCAAACAGTGCTATAAAGTTGTCTTACCAAGGAATATGTTTGTATTAAAAGAAATAATTGTTTTACAACTTCCATGAACTAGCATTACTTTTATGCAAATCAGAAAATTGCAACAGATATTTTTCATTTCTCTCAGACTGAGCGGTATTGCCAGATTGTACGTACAGTTGGGCTACATTAATAGCCTCATTATAGTTTTATTAATACTGGCAAAATACTTGCTTGTATGTGCTTGCTGTTCAACTATAGCGTATAAAATCTGCTAATGAGACTATAACCACACAGTCAATTAAGTTATGTCAACATGTCCCTTTTTGAGATCGCATGCAAACACTGAACAATGACATCTCATTTACATAATAATGAAATCATGTCTGTGAGCCATTTTAGTGGCCATTCTCTTATTTACATAATGGTTTTGACCTCGAGTCATGAGTGGTGATTCATTGTTTATTTGGCATACTCCTAAATATTTTACCGTAAAGTCCTATGGTGGAGGGCTATTTTGTTGTGTAGTCCTACAAAGGTGGGTTACTAAAAAGTAGCCTGTACCGTACAGTCCTATGGTGTAGGGTTTTTTATTTTTTATTTTGTTGTCCTAATTTTATTGCTCTCTTTGGTCTCTTCATCATTTATATAATTTCCAACACAAACCGCACCATTAGATTCTCAGGGTGGGGGTAGGAAGTTTTTCAAAAAAAAAAAAAAATCTTCACCCACTACATGAGCAAAAAAAAAAACTCACCCCACCAACTCTAAAAAAAAAAAAAAATACTTCCCCACCTAACTGTGTATAAACGCATGATATTAAAAAATAAATTCATGCCTTCGGCGGCGAAAAAAAGAATCGCCGCCTTTGGCAGCGACAAAAAATTCCCCGACCTCAACTTCCTACCCCCGGAACAAATGGTGCGTCCCTTAGTTTAATTC
This sequence comes from Amphiura filiformis, assembly GCF_039555335.1. Classification (NCBI taxonomy): domain Eukaryota; kingdom Metazoa; phylum Echinodermata; class Ophiuroidea; order Amphilepidida; family Amphiuridae; genus Amphiura; species Amphiura filiformis. Next base: position 60,808,592 of record NC_092638.1, read on the forward strand.
TTTCAATCAAAATTTCACTCCTCTGCTAATGATGACAAGTGAAAATCGAAGTAATATTGCATTAGGCTAAATAAAAAAATAAACATGTTTCACGTCCCCTTCCGCTTCCTTTTTGGAGGTTTCTTCAATTATATTTTTATATTTTGAAATTCAGTTAGAACTTTTTAAAAATTATGTGTAGGAAGTTGAGATGCTTTCTATAGCCTTCCCAATATACAAGAAACAATTTGGAAGGTTTTGAGATCATTAGAGCGGCCTACCCCTCAGAACAACAAATAAAAAGAGGCCTCCTCCTTTTTGCAGGCATTATTGTGCACGCTAAAATAGCTCTAAATATGGGTATTTACATCGATTCTGCGATACAAAATACAAAGGCCCCTCCTCCTTTTTTTTCAAAAACCTGGACGTGAAACATGTTTTTTATTTTACTTGGACTTATCAATATGGAACTACACCTTTATCTTGACAATTCATTGGCTCGCCCTATTCCTTTTAAAGGAATTTTTATTACAGCTCACCTCGTCAAAGCAACATCACAGTTATTATAAACTACAATGCATGAATGGGCAAACAAATTAAGGTACCATTTATGTGCACCCCCTGTATATTCTAAATAAAGACAGATATGTCATAATTGGAACCAGCAGCCAAAAGCTTGAATTTAAGATCGCATTCGTTTAAATCGTCCAAAAACCAAATTAAGATGCAAATTCAAAACTTGCAGTTCGCTCCAATGCAAACCTTATTTGGTTTGTACACAAAGCGTGTTTTCATTGATTGGAACACAAAAGTGCAACTTTTGATTCATTTCTTTGGTAGGTTTAGATCATCGTTTCTTTCAATCTCAAGCAATTTCAACAAAATTTTGTGGACATATAGGCCTATGTGATGCGATCAAGCAAAATCAGTCGGAACTCGGAAATATTGATTTTGAGATATAGCCAAACAAAGGAAATATTTCTCATTGTTTTCTATTGTTTTGGAAACTCTTTAGTTGCTCATATCTTTGGAACTTGTTGTTCAATTTGAATGGGGTTTTCTGAAAAATGCAGCTTTTTAAATGCTTTTCACTATCCTGTAAGAAATTGAAAATTTAATATTTCCGAGTTTCGACTGATTTTGCTTGATCGCATCACATATGTCTTTGTTTAAAATTATAAACAATTCGTTTGCGCACTGTATGTAAGACCCAAATTATGCAACAAAGAAAAGACTTTCTTGAAAGTTTAATCAAAGAAAATGTTTGCTTACCTTGTTAGAAATACTTTCATCCAGAAAACTCTTGGGCGTCTTCAACTCCAAACTAACACAAAAAACACACAAACAAAATAATTATTAATTGATTTGAAGCCGTAAGCGATGTAAATTCACCATAATTATATATTGTTTTAAGGGGTGGGGTATGAACGTTTGGACAGTATTTATTGTGGGACATTAGAGCACATCAGACATATCGAATTGCATTCTAAATACGAAAAATGTCCTTCTGATATCAAATAATTTTGATTTTTTTTTAAATTCGCAATGTAATACACATTTTATGGCAAATGATTAAAAATTGATATTTTTGATATTTAACAGTACTCGAAGTAAACTTTATAAATATGATGATTTATACTTAAGGTGTATATAGGTGGGATGAAAAGCCGACGATCAATTGAAAATTTTGACCTTTCGTATTGAAGATATGGATTTTTTCCCAAAACACCCAAAAAAAAAAAAAAGGTCTTTTTTGGGGGAAAATCCATATCTTCAATATGAAAGGTCAAAATTTTCAATTGATCGTCGGCTTTTCCTCCCAGCTACATAAACTTTTAGAATATATCATTAGATTGATAAAATTTACTTCGAGGACTGTTATATATCAAAAATGTGAAAAATATCAATGTCATTGTCATAAAACTTGTATTATATCGTGAATTTCAAAAAATGAAAATTATTTGATATCAGAAAGACATTCTTCGTATTCAGAATGCAATTCGATAATGTCTGATGTGCTCTCATGTCCCACAAAAAATACTGTCGAAAAGCTCAAAACGCTCATTCCAGAACCCTTGTAGGTATGTCACAGTGGCTGCACAATAATTCTGTCATACTGTGCACGCATACATAACAGTGAATCAAAAAGCGTGCGGATCAAAGTTGGCCAATTTTTGAAAACATACATGTCAAAAAACGATTTCCTCGTTATGTTTCATTGATCACAATAATTTGTCTTTTTAATATATGGTAGGTGAAACATTTCCTAAATCACTATCAACTCCGCCGAAATTAAACACTGCCTAGTTTAAGAGTTAAGACCTGTTTTATGAATTTTTTTAGATCGTCCATAAATCAATAAATATAGGTCTCTCGAAATAGAGGACCTAGTACCACCGGTCTGAAATACCAGTGTTTGTTATCATGTATTTTTTTTCCTTGGACAATGAGTGAAACACTTCCCTATACCAATTGAAAACTCGGTGCACTTAGGCAATTAACTGCAGTTTCTTTATTCAACATCACAGCAGGTTCATATTTGACAAAATCATGCTGTATGAATAAAACATAAATAAAACATTGAAAAAAGTAAAAATTACATATGCCTAATTAACATACGAATGGCATAAATATGTAATTAGATGTAATTAGCTAATTTGCATAATTAATGACTTGTTGTGTATTTTTTGTTACCAAATGAAAGAACTTTGGGTACTTATGTGTGCAAAAAAAAACCGCATCCTCATATCATGTACGGTTCTCTGTTGGCATTATTTTTGCATATTAATTAGCTGGACTTAGTCATTTTTTAAGCTTTTATTTGTCTGCAGATTGGTCAAAATGGCTAAAATTGTATATTTGGTGGATTTATTACATTTATTCGAGGAGAGATTTTTTAATCTTGTTTTCGTTAACACCCCAAAAAAAAGAGGTCTTTTTTGGGGGGGGAAATCCATATCTTCAATATGAAAGGTCAAAATTTTCAATTGATCGTCGGCTTTTCCTCCCAGCTACATAAACTTTTAGAATATATCATTAGATTGATAAAATTTACTTCGAGGACTGTTATATATCAAAAATGTGAAAAATATCAATGTCATTGTCATAAAACTTGTATTATATCGTGAATTTCAAAAAATGAAAATTATTTGATATCAGAAAGACATTCTTCGTATTCAGAATGCAATTCGATAATGTCTGATGTGCTCTCATGTCCCACAAAAAATACTGTCGAAAAGCTCAAAACGCTCATTCCAGAACCCAAGTAATAACAACTATAATAAATTATTTCAACCTAATTTATTTGCTATTTCCAAGAAAATATAACTTCATAAGCCTCCCAGATATATAACTTCTACCTAACAAGATGTATGCGTTACGTCTCTCTCATTTGGATAAGGGAAAATTACAACACATTTTTATTAATAAAATCCTTTCCTCATTCAATGCAATATGTATTTGTATTTTGCGAATTATTAACGATTACAGAAAAAAATACAAAAATGTATAAAACCAGACGTGGGCGTTTAATTGCTACCGGTAGGTATGTTGAAATTTTCAACTCAATATAGATTAAAATGGACCGATTAAACATTCTGATCAAAGTCCAGGACGTACTTTTGTAATAGCGAGACATGAACGTTCTATTTTAATATAAGGAATCCTATGCAATTCTAGAGGAACCACATGAAAAGCGCGAAACACTCGCGCTAAAATTGCACCATCAGCATGGTCAGGCAGAAAGAGCTTGAAGATAGATGTTCTGAAGTTATAATTATTTATAATTCGGATAAACAATTAAAGCGAAGATGTAATAAGAAACTCAGACTATATTAGAGAAACAATCCCCCTTTGGCGTGTTTGGATTTTGGTTTCAGTATTTTGGGAAAATAAAGCAAATAACCTTTAAAGCGTCCATTTTAGCCAAGCGTTTAACAACCATAATCATCAATATGATACACCTTATGTTCGTACATACTATGACACCCGCTCAAAACTCATTACATATCTGGCAAGGAAACATAGATTATTTGGTGTCAATTCTGGTTATTTTATATGTACCATTTAAGTATCTTTTGTCACTAACGCCCTCATTCTGCATGTAAAACCTTTGTTCAACCGTTGAAAATCTCTGGTTAGATTATATAGATCCAAAGACCAGTCATCAGCTGAATAGTTTATTGATGTTTCGCTCTATGTAGTGGACAGCAACAGAGTCTAGATTGAACATTATGCCCTCAGCTATGGTATAAATTTCTGATTGCAGACAAGTTCTGCCCCTCTTTTTAATCCGCTGATTTTTGGTTTCTGAACAAAAGAGACTGAAACGAAAATGTATTACTTGAAACGAGGGACTGTCGCTTATAATTAAAGACAGAGATAATAAAAATTCCTTTAAAAAAGGAATGTGGCGCCCAATGTGAACTTGGACGTGATATGGTGAATTCCATGGTGTGTAGATTTGGTATTATAATGATTTTTCTAGGGAAGAGTAGAAGATGATCAAATGCAAGAGAAATGTGTTTGATTGGGGAAGGTGTTCTGACAATCCAAATATAAACTTAGTCCACCTCAAATGACCTGTAACAATTTGTGATTGACATTACTTAATTCACCTCGGATGACTTTGATATGACATTCAACATTTTCGCGCTTACACCAATCATATATCCATAACAATTTAACTCTTACAACTTCCTGTCAACTCTCTAATTTAAAACTTTAAATTTCAGTCTGTTTGCCTTTTCTGTCTTGTGCCATTTAGTACACTACAGTTTGTTACAATAATTAAGATAAGCAAACATTGCTGGATAGATAACAGGATTTAGTTATTTACTTAATCCAATCATGGAGTAACCGCTATATAGATTCTATGGTAATTAGCAAACAAAAGCCATCAGTTTAAGAAAGCTCGTTAATTGATCTTAACACTATGGACCATATAAGAGTCTCATCCCAATGGCATAGTCCAATAACCTCAATTACATAATCATAGTGCAAAATTTGACCTCAAGTTGCAGAGTATGAGTTTGTGTACAAAGGATGAATGTACAAATGTATTAGGGTTTAAGAACTGTTCCCATGATAGATGAGCATGTTGTGGATCCTAGTGTGTGGTCAAATGTCACCGTCTATCGGGTTCTAAGGCACACGGTAAACTGGTTGAACGCATACAAAGGTCAGGATTTATTTGGTGTTTTTATAAATCCTAATTTTGTATTTTAAACAAAGAATATACGCTCACCATTTTATCCCGTGCATATCAGAAAACAATAATAAAATAAAATCCAAGCAAATTGTAGTTTTATTTCTGAGCTGGGCATAATTTTAGAAAAACAATTGCGAAGGCAATCTAGCAAGAGTGAAATTAGAAGCCGTTCACAAAGTCATGCCTATATTGTGGCCCCTCCGTAGAGGGCGCCACAAAAAGATTTTATCGCGTCTGACGTCATCTGTCAATCAAATTCGAGTACAGTTTGTTTATAAGTGTCGTGATGATGACTTGCTGAACGCGGCGGTATAACCGGGCGCCTTATTGTTAATTTTGCACCTACAAACATGCAAACCATCTCAAAAGTTAGGTCTTTATAGTAGGAAACTTTTTTTCGCGAAGGCACCATGTCAACAATGCCTGGAAAAACTGCTTTTTGTCTTGTAAAAGTACGTAATTTTACGCCATTTGCTGCTATTCCTTTTCTCCGATCAGCACCAGATAGATCGGTCTTCCTCTTACGCGCTAGTAACCTGTGTAAACCAATCAAGGATCGTAATTGACAGTGACAAAATCTTTTTATCTCTGTCTTAAAGGAGGATTTCGTGATCCTAGCATCCTCTTTTTATGACATTTTTCAGTAGATATCCACGAAAAAGCTTATTTCCAAAATTTCAGTTGATTCCGATTTTGCGTTTGCGAGTTATGCATGATTATGTGTATTACACTGCTCCATAGACAATGTGTTGTAATTTCGTTCTGGTGCACCAGAACGAAATTCAAATTTGGCGATATTTTTGCTAAACGAATTAATCTGCAAGAAATATTTGGTACATAAACATTATGTAGCCAGAGGTAGCCACAGTGGTGTAAAAATCTCACCTTTTTTTGGGAAAAGTGGGGGGATGAGGCTGTGGATCACGAAATGCCCCTTTAAATAACACATGACTCGTCGGACAGAAAACCGCAGTAGCATTCATAAGCTTCTTCCATCTCTAATTGACACACTTACCCAGTTTTATTCCTCTGAGTAAATATGTGTCTAATAAAAAGCCATAACAATCAATGTGGTGTTTATTGATTGTTACTGTCGTTGACTCTTAAAATACAAGCTATGGTCATTTCAGTTTAGTCCGTCAAGATATTACGGTTGCGTTGTGGCCGCGTGTCTGGTTATTTCTTGGCGGACTATTTCAGTTCATATTTAAACAAAATACACTAAGACACCAAAATACACAAATGTATGATACTTCCTGACGCCTTAAGACGTCTGGCAATTTTAAAGTAAAATTTCTGAATATTTATGACATTATGCGTATGGATTGAAACACATTACACGCACTGTCCTGATTTTATCACAGTAAAATGGAAAGGTTCAGTACAGATCAACAGATGTATGGGGCCTGCTGGTAGTCTGTAAAACCATGTTAACATTTTAAGCGCGGTGATCATGTGCATGCTTGACTATGTATTTTCTATTATTTTTTACCAAACATTCAAAAAATTGCGGACTTTTGTGACCATTATAGTACCATTGTAGTACATTAGTATAAATATGTCAAAGCTTCTTACGTACTTCTAAAGGTAAATCTTTGTAAGAAATTTCAAATCAATGTGGCGTGTTATTTCTGTCTCGTGTCGTCAGCTTCGTCTAGTACCAGAACAAATATGCCAAACGATCGTTGTACAAACCAAGCCGCAGGCGAATTAAACCCGCGAAATACGGATCTCAACTATAACAAATATTCTATTGATTCTGTGCTATTTTAAGAATGAATATATCATCAGATATTAAATCAAGCCATGAAAATTCACCCGCATAGGATATTCTGTTCGTTTTCATTCATAATAAAGAAAGAGAAAGACAAACTTAGCGGTAAAACTTCAAGCTTTAAAAATGCATCCGTCCTTTAAAAAAAAATCCGTGTATTTAACTCGACTACGGTACGTGTTGAGAAGGATGCTTTTATTCAAAATATGATGCAATAAAATGCAAAACATGGGGGCTTTGGAATTACAGACTGCTTAAGTAAGTATAAACTGTTTGAGTGACATATTTGATATCCATCTAGTAGCTACATTTCCGGCAGCTAGATTTTGTATGTTACCTTGCTGGCATGATACTACGGTCGCTAAAAATACACATTTTCGCGCAAATATCTAAACATGATACTTCAGTGATACCTCTCGGATACCCATATAGAATATGACCACCATCACTGACCACGAGGTAGTTATTATCTGTACCTGGGTACAGTACCCGTACTCTTAAAATAAAACACTATCTTAAAGACACTAAACTCAAATTGCAAAATATATAGACAATTGTGTCCTGCGTATTTTGATACCTCGATCAGCACTGTGCAACTTTATTCCCCCAAGTATGATACCAATTTGAAACAAAAGAGCAATACAAAAGTGGTTTATTTCTTCTTTCAGGGCGATTCCCACCGGCTTTTGTTACAGGCTCTCTACAGTGTGAGAGATCAACACTCGCTCATTGTACTCATAATTAGCGTGTTTTGGGACTTGTACATGTTGTAAATGTTGTCCCTTTTCAAATGCTCTCTTTTTTCTTCAAATTGGTGTAAGTTGGGGAAATAAAGCCGCATCGTCCCGAATAAAGCATTAAAAATACGCAGCACAAAATTCCCCATATTATATTTTAATAAAGTATTTAAAAATACTTTATTTGTAATTTTAGGTTTAGTGTCTTTAATATATTGCTATTGTTTTAAGTGTACAGCTACTGTTTGTGTGCAGTATATTACAGTGGTATAAGTAATCATGTGTCCTTCTTATTTTTTACTTTTCGTATCTGTTTTTGTCTACATTTTTTTTTGTGGTGACGTTTTAGCCCAACAACTCTCATACACAAAATTGCATCTTCGTCCATGATCTTTACTGTCTAATGTTTTTACCAGTACCATTACAGCTGCAATATCAAATTTACTTAGTAAACTCCTCAACAAAAGTTTGGAAAGTTTTTTCAAGCATCTGTATCTCAAATTATTTGTGACATATTCATATCGTGTTGCATATCAATGGATATCTACAATACTCTCCTTTGCAATGATCGATTTTCATTATCTATATCAATATATTATTGCAAATTAACACCTTGATTGTTTGCAAAAGTTCATTCTACAAATCGTATACTTTGCAAACTTGCTTAATTTATTGTTGTTAATGAGTTATGTACGTTTTACAAAAGTGTTGTTGTTTCAGTCCTCTTTACAACGTAACTCAAGAACCGCAGCACCTATAAAAGTATATCTGTGATATTTTCATTCTTCTACACGCTCGCTATGAATTGAGCAATGCAGTTTTTGCCAAAGCTCACTACCATTCGTAAGATGCTGTGAACTACCAAATCACAACAGTTAAAAATAATTAATAACCTTAAGCGGCTCATTTTTAGCAACCTCTCTTTAGTGCCTGCTATTGCAATTGTCTGTACAATGTACATCACAGCTATTATACTACAATGGGCAAATGAATTAAGGTACCATTTATGTGCACCCCCTGTATATCCTAAATAAAGACAGATGTGTCATAATTGGAACCAGCAGCCAAAAGCTTGAATTTAAGATCGCATTCGTTTAAATCGTCCAAAAACCAAATTAAGATGCAAATTCAAAAGTTGCAGTTCGCTCCAATGGAAACCTTATTTGATTTGTACACAAAGCGTGTTTTCATTGATTGGAACACAAAAGTGCAACTTTTGATTCATTTCTTTGGTAGGTCTAGATCACCGTATCCTTCATTCTCAAGCAATTTCAACAAATGAGGTCTTAAATCAGAGTTAAACAGTACAGGTATGTCATGCTTGCTTTAATTTTGACATATGTCTTTGTTTAGAATTATAAACAATTCGTTTGCGCACTGTATGTAAGACCCAAATTATGCAACAAAGAAAAGACTTTCATGAAAGTTCAATCAAAGAAAATGTTTGCTTACCTTTGTTAGAAATACTTTCATCCAGAAAACTCTTGGGCGCCTTCAACTCCAAACTAACACAACAAAACACACAAACAAAATAATTATTAATTGATTTGAAGCCGTAAGCGATTAAATTCACCATAATTATATATTGTTTTAATTAGATATAATGAAAGAAAATCAAACAGTAAGTTATTAAAGTAATAACAACTATAATATATTATTTCAACCTAATTTATTTGCTATTCCCAAGAAAAATATAACTTCATAAGCCTCCCAGATATATAACTCCTACCTAACAAGATGTATGCGTTACGTCTCTCTCATTTGGATAAGGGAAAATGACAACACATTTTTATTAATAAAATCCTTTCCTCATTCAATGCAATATGTATTTGTATTTTGCGAATTATTAACGATTACAGAAAAAAATATAAAAATGTATAAAACTAGACGTGGGCGTTTAATTGCTACCGGTAGGTATGTTGAAATTTTCAACTCGTTATTATAGATTTAAATGGATCTTTAAACATTCTGATCAAAGTCCGTTCCATAGCGTATTTTTGTAATAGAGACATGAACGTTCTCTTTTGATATATGTGACCCGGCAGCACAAACGAGCCGTAAATTCCCTAAATTGTATTCTGTGTTACGGTGTAAAATGTGTACGAAGGTCGTATTCATCGATAACTTAAGCTGGCCCGACATCCGTCTTATTTTGATAGTCAAAACTAATCAATAATCCTATTGTTGAAGTGGATAATAAGCTTCTACCTTAGATGGCCGGCTATAGAACTTTTAATAGCTCTGGTCTTTGTTTGCTTTTGCTAAATCCTGTTCAAGTGGTGGGTTACCAGGCATTGTATTTTGTACAGGTATGCATAACCAACAATTAACAATGAGAGAACTTTCTTAAACCTCGTTGACTTGGGGATGATTTGAAATGACCGCCAATTATGACTGTTTGATATATATTGCCAGCAATGTGGAAAAAGAGACACATGTAAAAACGTAAAAAGCTATAATTTTGTTGAAGGAGCAAAGTTTAACAAACCATAACCCCGCTTCTGGATATCGTTTGAAGTCAAATGATATACCATTTTTAAGTTTATGATGTTTATTTTTTAAACACGAAATAAAACAAAATTGACCGGGGGAGGAATTTACGGCTCATTCGCCGTGGACGGTCACATATAGGGATCCTATGCAATTCTAGGGGAACCACATGAAAAGCGCGAAACAATCGCGCCAAAATTGCATCATCAGCATGGTCAGGCAGAAAACGCTTGGAAATGTTCTGAAGTTATGATTTATTTATAATTCGGTCGTTTACAATTAAAGCGAAGATGTAATAAGAAACTCAGACTATATTAGAGAAACAATCCCCCTTTGGCATGTTTGGATTTTGGTTTCAGTATTTGGGGAAAATGAAGCAAATAACTTTCCAAGCGTCCATTTTAGCCAAGCGTTTGACAACCATAATCATCAATATGATACACCTTATGTTCGTACATACTATGACACTCGCTCAAAACTCATTACATATCTGGCAAGGAAACATAGATTATTTGGTGTCAACTCTGGTTATTTTATATGTACCATTTAAGTATCTTTTGTCACTAACGCCCTCGTTCTGCATGTAAAACCTTTGTTCAACCGTAGAAAATCTCTCGTTAGATTAGATCCAAAGATCGGTCATCAGCCGAATAGTTTATTGATGTTTCGCTCTATGTAGTGGACAGCGACAGAGTCTAGATTGAACATTATGCCCCTGTCGGACCGTATCGGCCGGCCAATGACAAGCCTTGATTGTGTATATACGTTACATTCGGTCGTTTCAAATAATAAGTTTTGATATTGGTTTTGGTTTTGATCACGTGGTTTCCTATTATCCCACCTAAGCTCTTGACTGACATCATTACCAATACTGTACTCTTTGTTAAAAACTTAAAACTTGTAGAAATCCGTTGTGAAGGGGAGAGGAGATATCGAGTGTGGGGGAGATGGGGAGAGGGGGTTATATAAGTGGGGAGAGGGGAACAGAGGTAAGAGGTATGAGTTGTGCTTTCCGGGGTCAATAAACGAATTCATAATCAAAGCATCTCCATCACCACGCATCGTTTATGTTTCATACAAACAAACAAACAAACAAACAAACAAACGTGTTCATGAGGCGTATATTTCCAGCACACATGCCACGCCAGTCCTGTTACCATCCACATGTGATTGATATCCGATCCATATCTAATTGCCTATATTCAATATAAACACAACCAGATTATGTATCCGATATTTTGCTCAGCACAATCATGACAATAAGCTATTATATACTTTTGGTCCTCTCTACACTAAAGTTGAATTTATTACTCTATCGATGAGCGAAAAGTGGTTGGTATAACCAATGAGGTAGTGGCGCTTTTAACAACGCAACAAAAAGCGCTCCACCTCATTGGGTAAACACAAATCGCTGTCGCTCAGCTATAGTATAAATTTCTGATTGCAGACAAGTTCTGCCCCTCTTTTAATCCGCTGATTTTTGGTTTCTGAACAAAAGAGACTGAAACGAAAACTTATTACTTGAAACGAGGTACTGTCGCTTATAATTAAAGACAGAGATAAAAAGATTTTATCGCGTCTGACGTCATCTGTCAATCAAATTCGAGCACAGTTTGTTTACAAGTGTCGTGATGATGACTTGCTGAACGCGGCGGTATAACCCCCAACCGGGCGCCTTATTGTTAATTTTGCACCTACAAACATGCAAACCATCTCAAAAGATGGGTCTTTATAGTAGGAAACTTTTTTTCGCGAAGGCACCATGTCAACAATGCCTAGAAAAACTGCTTTTTGTCTTGTAAAAGTACGTAATTTTTCGCCATTTGCTGCTATTCCTTTTCTCCGATCAGCACCAGATAGATCGGTCTTATTCTTACGCGCTAGTAACCTGTGTAAACCAATCAAGGATCGTAATTGACAGTGACATCAGACGCGATAAAATCTTTTTATCTCTGTCTTTAATTATAACACATGACTTGTGACCACACTCGTGACAGAAAACCGCAGTAGCATTCATAAGCTTCTTCCATCTCTAATTGACACACTTACCCAGTTTTATTCCTCTGAGTAAATATGTGTCTAATAAAAAGCCACAACAATCAATATGGTTTTTATTGATTGTTACTGTCGTTGACTCTTAAAATACAAGCTATGGTCATTTCAGTTTAGTCCGTCAAGAGATTGCGATTGCGTTGTGGCGGCGTGTCTGGTTCTTTCTTGGCGGACTATTTCAGTTATATTTAGAAAAATACACCAAGACACCAAAATACACAAATGTATGATACTTCCTGACGCCTGAAGTCGTCTGGCAATTTTAAAGTAAAATTTCTGAATATTTATGATATTATGCGTATGGATTGAAACACATTACACGCACTGTCCTGATTTTATCAGAGTAAAATGGAGAGGTTCAGTACAGATCAACAGATGTATGGGGCCTGGTGGTAGTCTGTAAAACCATGTTAACATTTTAAGCGCGCTGATCATGTCCTTTTTGACTATGTATTTTCTATGATTTTTTACCAAACATTCAAAAACATTGCGGACTTTTGTGACCATTATAGTACCATTGTAGTACATTAGTATAAATATGTCAAAGCTTCTTACGTACTTGTAAAGGTAAATCTTTGCAAGAAATTTCAAATCAATGTGGTGTGTTATTTTTGGCTCGTGTCGTCTGCTTCGTCTAGTACCGTGAACACAGAACAAATATGCAAAACGATCGTTGTACAAACCAAGCCACAGGCGAATTAAACCCGCGAAATACGGATCTCAACTATAACAAATATTCTATTGATTCTGTGCTATTTTAAGAATGAATATATCATCAGATATTAAATCAAGCCATGAAAATTCACCCGCATAGGATATTCTGTTCGTTTTCATTCATAATAATAAAAAAAATAGAAAGACAAACTTAGCGGTAAAACTTCAAGCTTTAAAAATGCATCCGTCCTTTTAAAAAATAACCGTATATTTAACTCGACTACGGTACGTGTTGAGAAGGATGCTTTTATTCAAAATATGAAATAAAATGCAAAACATGGGGACTTTGGAATTACAGACTGCTTAAGTAAGTATAAACTGTTTGAGTGACATATTTGATATCCATCTGGTAGCTACATTTCCTACAGATTTTGTATGTTACCTTGCTAGCATGATACTAGGGCCGCTAAAAATGCACATTTTCGCGCAAATATCTCACCATGATACTTCAGTGATACCTCTCGGGTACCTACCCATAGTATATGACCACCATCACTGACCACGGAGTAGGTATTATAAGTATTTGGATACAGTCCCCGTACTCTTAAAATAAAGCAATATCTTAACTCAAATTACCAAATATATGAGTAGAGAGCAGGTCATTTGAGGTAGTTGAGGTATTGCGTAATCCCCTCATGACGTCATCGTTTGTCTATTACATAATGGTTACCTGTTGACGTAATCGTTGTTTTGGGTACAAATTTATTTGTTTGTGTGGTTGTTAAGATACATCCCATACTCATTTGGCATATATAGCGATAGAATTGAATTAACATTTTTCATTCACTTTTTTATGTTTATTAACCAGTAAAAATGATGTTTTAACTGATAAATCGTAAGGTGTATATCTCCATGACAGGCAAAGAAAGACACAAGAAAAAACGCACACTAATATTTTAATGCATTTATTATTTTATTAACAACATTCTTTTATCATACAATATTACAAACACAAGGTGCAGTTTTAGTCTTAAATTAATGAAATTTGATTTCAATACTTTGTAGTTCTTTATAAAAAAATATATAAAAAAAATAAAACATTGTGTTTCATCGTGGATACTTCGTGTACATCGTGGAATGCGTTGAGTGCGTCATGTAATGCGTCGTTTACGTCGCTGAATGCGTCGAGTGCATCATGTGTGTCATATAATGCGTCGCTGATGCGTCGAGTGTGTCATACAGTGCATCGAGTGGGTCGTGTGCATAAAGCATGATTCCAATTTCAAATTGGGAAAAAAGAACATTACAAAAGTGGTTCGGGATATTACCTCTTTCAGGGCGATTCCAACCAGCTTTTGTTACAGGCTCATTACAGGGTAAGAGATCAACACTGGCTCACTGTAGCGTGTATTGGGCCTTGTACATGTTGTAAATGTCACCTTTGAAATTCGTGCCGAATGAAGCATTACAATACGCAGAACAAAATTCCCCATATTATATTAAATACTTGATTTGTAATTCTAGGTTTAGTGTCTTTAAGATATTGCTTTTGTTTATTGTGTACGGCTAATTTTTGTAAGTAATCGTCTATCCTTCTTATTTATCAGCTTTCGTATCTGTTTTTATTTTTGTCTGCGTATCTTTTTTTGTGGTAACGTTTTACCCCAACAACCTGTCATAATCAAAATTGCATCTTTGTCCATGACCTTTCAATTACAAAAAACTTCAAGTGTATTTCTGATTTGTATCAGTATGTTATGTAATTATCTGACATCAGATCTCCATGGTTGTAAAGATGCTGATCGAACTAAGCAAACGAAGTGTCTAACATTTACTGTCTAATGTTTTTACAAGTACCTTTACAGCTCCAATAGAGGTTGTGCATATGACGTATCATCCCATAAATATGGCGGACTACTCAAATGCATTCAACAAAAGCATGATTGCAATCTACCGCGACAGTTCGTCTCACACACATAACAAATTCACTACGATCAAATAGGTTAATGACAACATTTGATTGAATGGACTACACTGCGCCATAATTACGGTGAAGGACAAAGTGCCGCCAAGAGCCATAACGGGCCCGGGGTAAAATGAATATCATGGCCCCTTTTTACGGGTCCCTTGATGTCTCTTTTATGTGCTTTTATGGGCTCGTATGTTTTCTTTATTTACGGGCCCCTATGCTGCAGTGTGAAAAACGCGGGGTTATTATGTTATAACTCCTTATAATAAAAGAAAGAAGCGTACCATAGATGACGAGAAAACTTTTTTACAACAACCCTCTGCCTATCCTATCATCTAGTTATTACATAATTCACTGGGCTACTTTAATGTAAGCACACAACTTCAAGTATTGTGGTCTCTCTTTCTATATAATAGTTCCCCCATTATATTAATTTCTCGGAGATTCCCCTTCTTCTCCTTCACATTTCCCTCCTTTAGCTTTTAATGCTCTCCTGTGGTCGGGAGGATATGACTACGCTATTGTGCCTAAATTATACGTAAACAATCAAACTGACTTCAAAGACTTCTCAAAACAACCCCAGCAAAGCTAAGATTAAAACGTTTCCCTCTGAGCTGACAACGTGCTCGTCGTGTGTTGTTAATTTGTCCCATTCTCCTCATTTAACTTAAAAATACATTTGTCAAGATTTAACTTAATCAGCATTTTTTCTTATACGTCTTTATCGCTGACATATGCTTTATTCCCTTAATAAAATATATTAAGTTACCAACGTTGATGACTTGTTGGCATATTTGAGAAGATGGCCATTTTCATCCCTTTCTTCTTTTTTCTTCGACATTTTTATGAATATTTTACTGCTTTATTATGCAGATAATACCAACAAGATCAAAACCAATTGTGATTACGCAATTGTACATTGAACCGATGACTTAACATGCTTAATGACCCTTCGCAGGATATGGCACTCTTAGGGTTTCTTTACCATGGGTAGAGCGGAAGTGTAAATTAGAATGTTGCCAGTTAAATTACTAGCAAATTATCATCGCTACCTCGAAACCCTGGACATTTTCCAGGTATTGTTTTGCAAAAATAAGAAGTGTTGTTTGTTTTACCCACAAAAGTCAGTGTCTTGAGATTATGTCTATTAGTTGTTGTTTGTTGTGTGTGATTGTGTATATGTGTGTATGTCAGTGGTGCGTA
The DNA here is from genome assembly GCF_039555335.1 of Amphiura filiformis. Taxonomy (NCBI): domain Eukaryota; kingdom Metazoa; phylum Echinodermata; class Ophiuroidea; order Amphilepidida; family Amphiuridae; genus Amphiura; species Amphiura filiformis. The sequence continues at coordinate 60,824,659 of NC_092638.1, forward strand.
GGGGTGCGTTTGTATATATCTCCAAATGAGGACTTACATATGGATACACACATCACATTAATGTTACACAAACAAAAAGACCTGTATTGTTATTTAAAGAAAAAGGGATATGCAAAGAGTGGCGTTGTGATTCCGGTTTATTGTTGTTGTTTCGTTTCGTTTTGTTTTGTTTTGTTATGTTTTGTTTTGCTTTTGTTTTGTTTTGTTTTGTTTTGGGTTTTTTTTGTTTTGTTTTTTGTTTGTTTGTTGTTGTTGTTTTTTCCCCCGTCAAATCTAAAGGTCAGATTTAATTTGTATATAGTGTTTATATTGTTACTGTTTACGGCCGATGTTTTTGATAATGATAATGATGATTGCTGTAGTCGTGTACATTTCGTTGCGACGACATATTTTAATGTATGTCACAGGAAACATGACACAGGTGTGTATATTTTCAACACAAATTGAAGATAGACAATATTTTTTTTTTATTTACAAACTCTCCCTTTCAACCAGCAAGACCACAATCTTATTGATGAGTTGACAATTAACAGATTTTTCTTATGTTGTTTATTCCATTAACCTTCTAGAAACACCTGCTCATCCCTGTAATTAGAACACCGCATCATGGTGTTTTAAACGATATTTATATCCTACTTTCGTTTTTGTCCAACCCAAGCCTTGTTTTGAAAACACTGGAATAAGACGTGTTTTAAATGTCAGCTAAAGACGTTTAACTCGGCTTAGCTGACAAAAGATTAGCATCACACTGTACCTACGTATTTTGTCGCCTGGACAAATAGGGACTACGTTTGTAACTCTTGACGATTATAACAAATCCATATGACATTAAACTAAATAATCTGAAAGGAGTACGGAATAAGTCGTTACTAGTTCTAGTAGTAGTATAGGTATAGTTTTAGAAATAATCAGATGGAAGCAACACCACATATTTATTAAAGCAAGTAAAGTATTGCTTCAATACCGTACCTTTTACTAAATAATTTTTGACATCAATGGAGCGTAAGCTCGTAGAAAAACTTGATATAATCGCAGTACTAATATATATTAATGCTCTAGATTTTAACCGTCATCACCATCATCACCATTATCATCATTATCACCATCATCGCCGTCATCGTCGTCATCAACATCGTCGTCGTTATCATCATCGTCGTCGTTATTAATTGTGGTGTGATCTAATCTAATTAGAGCAACATGAGCAAAGGAAGAAATTTCGAAAATTGAGTTATTATCACCGTCAACTTACTCGATAACCAAGCATACTTTTGCAGAATTCAAATCCTGATATCCCTAGGATACATGGATACGAAGTTCGGGCTTTTATAATTGACAATTGTCTTATGTAAATTATTGTGTTTTGCTCAGTATTTTTGGTTGTATCTCAAATTCATGATTGCCAACTTTTGTCTGATTGGATAAGATCATATCACAGAGAATACTTTAGACTGTACCTTCATTATTTATATGCACACAGTTATGCGACCTGCTGTTACGAAAAGAGCGTAAAGTCGCAAGTTGGTAGTTTCGAGACGTCCTGGCTACTACGTTGGTGTTCTTTGTTTCACACACACCTGTTCAAGCTAGTAGTATGCACGTAATGTCCTTTGTGAATGGGGTCAAAATAGGCTAGTCACGAAGAACATACTAATGGCTTTAAGTTGTACAGGTGCGCGGTAAACAAAGAACATCAACTCAGTCAGCAAAGATGTCTCGAAACTACCAACTTGCGACTTCACGCTCATTTCGTGGTAACAGGTCACAAATAACATTGTAATCTTTTACATTGTAAGTAAATGATGTATTTTATTTTCATCAACGTCTATCTATTGCATCTGGTTACACCGCAATAACTATTCAAATTATCAAAAACAATGAGTAAAAATAGGCAAATTTGACATTTACAAGCGGAGGCGACACTTTTTCTAGACGACACCTATCACTCGCAATTTAATGGAATTTACTCGACAAGTGATGTATTCAAAGTTGACTCGCTGCCAAAATAATTTTTGAAAAAATACCAGTCCTTATAATACCAACATAACTCAATTAACAGAAATGAGATAAATGTATGTGTGCTGACAATCACACAAGCGTTTAAACAAACATGCCAAATGTCGGTTAAATTTTCTATAAGTTATTCAAGTTTAAGATCGATACAATTTTAAAATCATAAGCATTGCCTCTTTAGCTTAAATAACTCAACAGAACCCATTTGATATGCAAGTATTAACCTTAATATTTCTTCTAATTGTGCCACATATTGCTGAGATATTATGTGCAAATCCACTAGTGCCCCCTTTTCACACATTGTGTGTAAATAATTTATCGCGTTTAAAAGCTGAGGTGGCTTAGCGTAGTTCCCGACAGTTTTCTTGTGATTTAGAGCAGTATTGTAAAGATTTATACAATCAATGTTTAAAATGTGTATAATATAAGACATTTGAATTACCCAATAATGTGTGTTTTGAATTGACGTCGGGTCTTTCAACGTTTAAAAAAGAAGCCCCACCAAAGCCGTTCTTCTGGGTGAATCACACCTGCCTGGTTATCAAATTAATCAGTGACAAGGTTATCTCTGAATTTGGCAGGTGCTAATTGATGTTTTAATGTTATTGCATCAATAAGAGCCTGTCATGTTCAGAGATAACCTTGTCACTGATATATTTAATAACCCGCCCCAGAAGAACTGCTCTGGCGGGGCTTCCTCTTTAAAAACATTTTTATTCTGATATTGGTAATAATTACCTACTCTTACGAATAGGATACCTTACTGCCTATAGGTCCTGTTGGATTCAAATCTGAACAATCATCAGCAAGAGTGTATTTGTCCCACATTGGTCCAAAATCAATTGCTAGTCGAAGGCGACAATAGTATACAATGAGCCTAAGGAATATACTCTGCTTCTGCATCGACGAGATCACAACCTAATATCGGGAAGAATAGCAAGAGTACTTTATAAGTAGAGCTTCCACCCCTCTAGTTGATACACTTCCCCAGTTTTATTTCTGTGTAATTATATGTCTACAAAATAAAAAGCTATGAGATATCAATATGGTCCATTTTTCTGTCGTTTCTAAGGTTAGGGCATTAAAAAGAGTAAAGAAAAAACTATAAATAATATTCGACACCAAACATTTACCAAATGTTTGATGCTTCCTGACGCTTTACGACGTCTGAAAGAATTTCTGAATATTTATGCGTATGGATTGAAACACATTACACGCACTGTCCTGATTTTATCAGAGTAAAATGGAAAGGTTCAGTACAGATCAACAGATGTATGGGGCCTGGTGGTAGTCTGTAAAACCATGTTAACATTTTAAGCGCGGTGATCATGTGCATGCTTGGCTATGTATTTTCTATTATTTTTTACCAAACATTCAACAAATTGCGGACTTTTGTGACCATTATAGTACCATTGTAGTACATTAGTATATGTCAAAGCTTCTTACGTACTTCTAAAGGTAAATCTTTGTAAGAAAATTCAAATCAATGTGCCGTGTTATTTCTGTCTCGTGTCGTCTGCTTCGTCTAGTACCGTGAACACAGAACAAATATGCCAAACGATCGTTGTACAAACCAAGCCGCAGGCGAATTAAACCCGCGAAATACGGATCTCAACTATAACAATATTCTATTGATTCCGTGCTATTTTAAGAATGAATATATCATCAGATATTAAATCAAGCTATGAAAATTCACCCGCATAGGATATTCTGTTCGTTTTCATTCATAATAAAGAAAGAGAAAGACAAACTTAGCGGTAAAACTTCAAGCTTTAAAAATGCACCCGTCCTTTTAAAAAAATATCCGTGTATTTAACTCGACTATACGGTACGTGTTTAAAATGAAGCTTTTTTCAAAACTTATGAAATAAATGCAAAACATCGGGCTTCTGAATTACAGAACTGCTTAAATAAGTATAAACTGTTTAAGTGAAATATTTGATATGCCTAAATTATACGTAAACAATCAATCTGACTTCAAAGACTCCTCAAAACAACCATGAGCAAACCTAAGATTAAAATGTTTCCCTGTAAGCTGACAACGTGCTCGTCGTGTGTTGTTAATTCGTTCCATTCCCCTCATTGAACTTAAAAATACATTTGTCAAGATTTAACTTCATCAGCATTTTTTCTTATACGTCTTTATCGCTGACATATGCTTTATGACTTGTTGGCATATTTGAGAGGCTGGCCATTTTCATCCTTTTCTTTTTTTTTTTTTTTTCTTCGACATTTTCATTAATGTTTTACTGCTTTATTTTAGATAATACCAACAAGATCAAAAAAATTACACAATTGTACATTGAACCGACGACTTTTAAGGGTCGTTAAGCATGTTAAAACATGCTTAACGACCCTTCGCAGGATAGGGCACTCTTGGAGTTTCTTTATATGGGTAGAGCGGAAGTGTAAATTAGAATGTTGCCAGTTAAATCACTAGCAAAAAAATTTTGGCCTGGCCCAGGGCCCCCAAAAAGGTAAATCCGGCCCTGTGTGGACAGCGACAAATTCTAGATTGAGCCTTATGCCCCTGTCAGACTTTCCTGTCGCTTGCCGCTGTGGCAAACGGCATCGGCCAATGACAAGCTTTGATTGTCTACGTTTGGTGTGTATTGCGCGTGCGTCACGCTCTCAGCGGCAAGCGGCATGACAGTATGAAACCAGCATAAGATCGTCGATACATTGCCGCATGACTCGTGTCAGAAACCACAGTAGCATTCAAAAGCTTCTTCCCTCTCTAATTGACACACTTACCCAGTTTTATTCCTCTGAGTAAATATGTGTCTAATAAAAAGCCATAACAATCAATATGCTTTTTATTGATTGTTACTGTCGTTGACTCTTAAAATACAAGCTATGGTCATTTCAGTTTGTTTAGTCCGTCAAGAGATTGCGATTGCGTTGTGGCGGCGTGTCTGGTTCTTTCTTGGCGGACTATTTCAGTTATATTTTTTAAATACACCAAGACACCAAAATACACAAATGTATTATACTTCCTGACGCCTTAAGACGTCTGGCAATTTTAAAGTAAAATTTCTGAATATTTATGACATTTTGCGTATGGATTGAAACACATTACACGCACTGTCCTGATTTTATCAGCGTAAAATGGAAAGGTTCAGTACAGATCAACAGATGTATGGGGCCTGGTGGTAGTCTGTAAAACCATGTTAACATTTTAAACGCAGTGATCATGTGCATGCTTGACTACTATGTATTTTCTATTATTTTTTTACCAAACATTCAAAAAATTGCGGACTTTTGTGACCATTATAGTACCATTGTAGTACACTAGTATATGTCAAAGCTTCTTACGTACTTGTAAAGGTAAATCTTTGTAAGAAATTTCAAATCAATGTGGCGTGTTATTTCTGTCTCGTGTCGTCTGCTTCGTCTAGTACCGTGAACACAGAACAAATATGCCAAACGATCGTTGTACAAACCAAGCCGCAGGCGAATTAAACCCGCGAAATACGGATTCCAACTATAACACATATTCTATTGATTCTGTGCTATTTTAAGAATGAATATATCATCAGATATTAAATCAAGCTATGAAAATTCACCCGCATAGGATATTCTGTTCGTTTTCATTCATAATAAAGAAAGAGAAAGACAAACTTAGCGGTAAAACTTCAAGCTTTAAAATTGCATCCGTCCTTTTAAAAAATATCCGTGTATTTAACTCGACTACGGTACGTGTTGAGAAGGATGCTTTTATTCAAAATATGATTCAATAAAATGCAAAACATGGGGGCTTTGGAATTACAGACTGCTTAAGTAAGTATAAACTGTTTGAGTGACATATTTGATATCCATCTGGTAGCTACATTTCCTGCAGATTTTGTATGTTACCTTGCTAGCATGATACTAGGGCCGCTAAAAATGCACATTTTCGCGCAAATATCTCACCATGATACTTCAGTGATACCTCTCGGGTACCTACCCATAGTATATGACCACCATCACTGACCACGAGGTAGGTATTATAAGTATTTGGATACAGTCCCCGTACTCTTAAAATAAAGCAATATCTTAAAGACACTATTAAAACTCAAATTACCAAATATATGAGTAGAGAGCAGGTCATTTCAGGTAATTGAGGTATTGCGTAATCCCCTCATGACGTCATCGTTTGTCTATTACATAATGGTTACCTGATGACGTAATCGTTGTTTTGGGTACAAATTTATTTGTTTGTGTGGTTGTTAAGATACACCCATACTCATTTGGCATATATAGCGATAGAATTGAATTAAATTTTTTCATACAATATTATACAAGCATACAATAGTACAAACACAAGGTACAGTTTTAGTCTTAAATTAATGAAGTTTGATTTTAATACTTTGTAGTTCTTTAATGCGTCGTTTATGTCGCTGAATGCGTCGTGTGCGTCGTATAATGCGTCGTCGAGTGCGTCATACAGTGCATCGAGTGGGCCGTGTGCATAAAGCATGATTCCAATTTCAAATTTCAAAAAATAGCATTACAAAAGTGGTTCGGGATATTACCTCTTTCAGGGCGATTCCCATCGTCTTTTGTTACAGGCTCACTACAGTGTGAGAGATCTTTGTGTGGTGCTTATGCAGGTTGCCTCACTATATTGAGTTTATTATATTGTTGTTATAATATGAGTTGATATGTTATGTTGATTGAAGTTAAATATTTTATGCTATGTTGTTTTAAATTTGTATATTATGTATTATTGCAGGGCCCCGGGTAAGACCGGCGGTTAGCTGATTCGGGCCTACCCTGAATAAAGATTATAAGTAATTACAAAAAAATCAACACTCGCTCATTGTACTCATAATTAGCGTGTTTTGGTTGGGCTTTGTACATGTTGTAAATGTTGTCACTTTTAAAATGCTCTCTTTTTTCCTTCAAATTGGGGTAAGTTGGGGAAATAAAGCCGCATCGTGCCGAATAAGGTATCAAAATACGCAGCACAAAATTCCCCATATTATATTAAATACTTTATTTACAATTTTAGGTTGAGTGTCTTTAAGATATTGATACGGCTACTAGTGCGCAGTATATTACAGCGTATAAGTAATCGTGTGTCCTTCTTATTTTTCTATTTTTCTTATCTGTTTTTGTTCTTGTCTACGTATCTCTTTTTTGTGGTGACGTTTTACCCCAACAACCTGTCATAATCAAAATTGCATCTTTGTCCATGACCTTTCAATTACGAAAAACTTCAAGTGTATTGCTGATTTGCATCAGTATGTTATGTAATTATCTGACATCAGATCTCCATGGTTCTAAAGCCGCTGATCAAACTAAGCAAACGAAGTGTCTAACATTTACTGTCTAATGTTTTTACAAGTACCTTTACATCTGCAATATTTAACTTAATTTACTTAGTATATGATATGTGCAAATGTTAATTTCAATATAGGCTGCAGTATGAAAAACACAGGGTTGAAATAAAAAATTATGTTGTTACTCCTTATATAAAATAAGATGACGGGGAATCTTTTTTACACCAACCTTCTGCCTATATCTAGTTATGACATAATTCACTGGGCGACTTTATTGTAAGCACACAACTTCAGGTATTTTGGTCTCTCTTTCTTTATAATAGTTTCTAATTATTACATTAATTTCTCGGAGTTTCCCCTTCTTCTCCTTCACATTTCCCTCCTTGGATATATGGCTACGCTATTGTACGTAAACAACAAACTTCTCAAAACAACCATGAGCAAACCTAAGATTAAAACGTTTCCCTCTGAGCTGACAACGTGCTCGTCGTGTGTTGTTAATCTGTCCCATTCTCCTCATTTAACTTAATAATACATTTGTCAAGATTTAACTTCATCAGCATTTTTTCTTATACGACTTTATCGCTGACATGTGATTTATTCCCTTAACAAAATATATTAAGTTACCAACGTTGATGACTTGTTGGCATATTTGAGAAGATGGCCATTTTCATCCCTTTCTTCTTTTTTTCTTCGACATTTTTATGAATATTTTACTGCTTTATTTTGCAGATAATACCAACAAGATCAAAACTAATTGCGATTACATGCACAGGAATGGCTATAGGTACATGTACATTGAACCGACGACTTAACATGCTTAACGACCCTTCGCAGGATACGACACTCTTGAGGTATCTTTACCATGGGTAGAGCGGAAGTGTAAATTACAATGTTGCCAGTTAAATTACTAACGAATTATCATCGCTACCTCGAATTAAACCCTGGACATTTTCCAGGTATTGTTTTGCAAAAATAATAAGTGTTGTTTGTTTTAGCTGTAAGCTGACAACGTGCTTCCCTGGTTTTACCCACAAAAGTGTCTTGAGATTCCCAGATTAGTTGTTGTTTGTTGTGTGGGTGGGTGGGTATGTGGTGTGGGGTGCGTGTGTGGGGTGGGTGGGGTGGGTGGGGTGTGTGGGGGTGTGTTACTACGCGTATTGTTCTTTAAAGAAAAAGGAATATACAAAGAGTGGCATTCTGGTTCTATTGTTTTTTATTTCCCCACCAATTCTAAAGTTCAGATTTAAATTGTATAATAGTGTCTATATTGCTACTATTTACGGCCGATGTTTTAATGATATGATAATTGCTGTCTTCGTGCACATATTCTAATGTAATGTATGTCACAGGAAACATGACACAGGTGTGTATATTTCAACACAAATTGAAGATAGACAATCATTTTTTATTTTTTTTATTTACAAACTCTCCCTTTCAACCAGCAAGACCACAATGTTATTGATGAGTTGACAATTAACAGATTTTTCTTATGTTGTTTATTCCTCACCATTCTTCCATTAAGACCATTAAGCTTCTAGAAACACCTGCTCATCCCTTTAATTAGAACACCGCATCATGGTGTTTTAACCGATATTTATATCCTACTTTCGTTTTTGTCCAACCCAAGCCTTGTTTTGAAAACACTGGAATAAGACGTGTTTTAAATGTCAGCTAAAGACGTTTAACTCGGCCTAGCTGACAAAAGATTAGCATCACACTGTACCTACGCATTTCGTCGCCTGAACAAAATAGGGACCACGTTTTACTGTTTATAACTCTTTAACGATTATAACAAATCCAGATGACATTAAACTAAATAATCTGGAAGTACAGGGTGACCCAGAATGATTTGTACCGGGAAAGTTTTCTTAAGTATGAAGAGCATTTAATACTATTGGTAGTATGGTTTTAAATTCTAAAATTTACATATATTTAGCTTTCTTAGGAATTCTAGATTTTAGAAATTGGACGTTTCTAATAGAAGTTACAGGATATTACGTAAAAATTGTGAATTCCAAGCTTTGACAAAACTATCTATTTTGAAAACCTGTAAAATTATTAACCGTTCAGCACAAAGTTATTTGGAAAATCTTATGCAGTATTTTGTTGTGTCCTGTTCTTACTTCTACCAAAAAGGTCGATATCTATCGATCATTTATGATGTTACGAAGCCGTCCTTGTTGTATGGTATAAAGGATTTGTTACGCTTGAGTGATCTTAAACTATTCTTTCTTTGGCGGCAGTTTTGAAGACAATTATTGCGGTGTGCGAGTTTCATCATTTCAAATGCCGGTAGAGATTGATTTCTCATAAAGTGTAGAGAAGGTTTTTCCTAAGTGTCACAGCATGTATTTATGTCCACAGTATATTGGCAAAACCACAGCTACGTAACGGAGAAGATTACAATTTACTGCGGATGATCCTAGAGGAAGTTATATCCTGTGTAATAATGACATTTTTGGATAATAATTATGGTAAAAATCACATAAAAAGTATGTTTTTCAACCTAAATATCTGAAGTCATATTGAAATGTTTCACTTAATCCCATATCAAAAATTATTCAGCGTTGTAAGCTTCACATCTGTGCCAAATGTGGTGTTTCCTATAAAAGAATGTATGATTTCTCCAATATATTGCACAGTGCGGCTGGACGATGGTGATAAAGGTTTTGATGCCCTTGGTAAATGATGTATTTTATTTTCGTCAACGTCTATCTATTGCATCTGGTTACACCGCAATAACTATTCAAATTATCAAAAACAATGAGTAAAAATAGGCAATTTGACATTTACAAGCGGAGGCGACGCTTTTTCTAGACGACACCCATCACTCGCAATCGAATGGGATTTACTCGACAAGTGATGTATTCAAAGTTGACTCACTGCCAAAATAATTTTTGCAAAAATACTAGTCCTTATAATACCAACATAACTCAATTAGCAGAACTCATGAGATAAATGTATGTATGCTGACAATCACACAAGCGTTTAAACAAAGATGCCAAATGTCGGTTAAATTTTCTTTAAGTTATTCAAGTTTAAGATCGATACAATTTTAAAATCATAAGCATTGCCTCTTTAGCTTAAATAACTCAACAGAACCCATTTGATATGCAAGTATTAACCTTAATATTTCTTCTAATTGTGCCACATATTACTGAGATATTATGTGAAAATCCACTAGTGCCCCAATTTCACACATTTTGTGTACATAATTTATCGCGTTTAAAAGCTGAGGTGGCTTGGCGTAGTTCCCGACAGTTTTCTTGTGATTTAGAGCAGTATTGTAAAGATTTATACGTTCAATGTTTAAAATGTGTATAATATAAGACATTTGAATTACCCAATAATGTGTGTTTTGAATTGACGTCGGGTCTTTCAACGTTTAAAGAAGAAGCCCCACCAAAGCCGTTCTTCTGGTTGAATCACACCTGCCTGGTTATCAAATTAATCAGTGACAAGGTTATCTCTGAATTTGGCAGGTGCTAATTGATGTTTTAATGTTATTGCATCAATAAGATAACCTTGTCACTGATATATTTAATATCCCGCCCCAGAAGAACTGCTCTGGCGGGACTTCCTCTTTAAAAACATTTTTATTCTGAGATTGGTAATAATTACCTACTCATATGAATAGGATTACGTTACTGCCTATAGGTCCTGTTGGATTAAAATCTGAACAATCATCAGCGAGAGCGTATTTGTCCCACATTGGTTCAAAATCAATTGCTAGTCGAAGGCGACAATAGTATACATTGAGCCTAAGGAATATACTCTGCTGTTCCATCGACGAGATCACAACCTGACATCGGAAAGAATAGCAAGAGTACTTTATAAGTAGAGCTTCCACCCTCGAGTTGATACACTTCCCCAGTTTTATTTCTGTGTAAATATATGTCTACAAAATAAAAAGCCATGAGAAATCGGTATGGTCTATTTTTCTGTCGTTTCTAAGGTTAGGTCATTAAAAAGAGTAAAGAAAAAACAATAAATACACACATTTGACACCAAACATACCAAACATTTACCAAATGTTTGATACTTCCTGACGCTTTACGACGTGTGAAAGAATTTCTGAATATTTATGCGCATGGATTGAAACATATTTAACTAACCTGAATTTGTAAAATGGAAAGGTTCAGTACAGATCAACAGATGTTTGGGGCCTGGTGGTGGTCTGTAAAACCATGTTAACATTTTAAGCGCGGTGATCATGTGCATGCTTAACTATTATGTATTTTCTATTATTTTTTACCAAACATTCAAAAAATTGCGAACTTTTGTGACCATTATAGTACCATTGTAGTACATTAGTAATAAATATGCCAAAGCTTCTTACGTACTTGTAAAGATAAATCTTTGCAAGAAATTTCAAATCAATGTGGCGTGTTATTTCTGTCTCGTGTCGTCTGCTTCGTCTAGTACCGTGAACACAAAACAAATGTGCCAAACGATCGTTGTACAAACCAAGCCGCAGGCGAATTAAACCCGCGAAATACGGATCTCAACTATAACAAATATTCTATTGATTCTGTGCTATTTATAAAATCGTGCTATTTTAAGAGATGAAATATATTATCAGATATCAAAGCCAATCCATTAAAATTCACCTGTGTAGATTCGGTTCGTTTTTATATATAATTTAAAATAAGAGAAACACAAACTTAACAGTAAACTTGAAGCTTAAAAAATACATCCTTCCTTTTTAAAAACATCCGTATATTTAATTCGGCTACGGTACGTGTTGAGAAAGAAGCTTTTATTCAAAATATGAAATAAAATGCAAAACATTGGGGCTTCTGAATTACAGAACTGCTTACGTATGTATAAACTGTCTGAGTGCAATATTTGATATGCAGTTGGTAGCTACAATTTTCCAGCAAAGATGTTTGACTCGTATGTTATCTTACTAATGGGGCCGCGCTGCTGCAAATCCATTTTTCCCAAATTTCGTCTCTCAACTTGTAACTGCAGGGACATGCTGAGCAACTTGAGGTCAAATTTTGTTCTATGATTGTTTAATTGAGGTTATTGAACTATGGCATTGGGATGAGGCCATTGTGGTCCATAGTGTCATCGGTTGGTCGTGTTATGTCTATAATTGTGCCTAAATAGTACGTAAACAGACCAATTGACATTGAAGACTCTACAAAACATCCATGAGCAAAAACTACGAGTACAAATTAACCCTCTGAGCTAACAACGTGCTCTTCGTGCTTCATCAGCAGTACTTCTTCTTCACCATAACGACGTTTATTACGTTTATTAAAGCCATAAAATGTGCGATTTGCCCCACAGCGACGCCCTCAATTTTCTCGAATTTCTACTTTTTGAATGATTCAAATAATGGTGTACTAAAATACCATGTGAAAGACTAAGCCTGAAGTACTTTTAAGCAGTAAAATAGTTTTTAAAAGAGTTTTGATAATGAAACCCCAGTTTGCAGTTAAGCGGCTAAGAAGTTCGGTGTTACGTACATTGAGACTCAATTTTATTTTATTATTACCTCGTTATTTCGGCTTAAAATGATCAGGAAACCTCCTTGACAGTTGTTATTAATATTACGCAATAATTTTTGGCAATAATAAAATCAAAATTTGACCGAAATCATACATTATGGCTTTAAGTACTGTATTGTTGGCATATTTGGGGATGGTAATTATTTGTTATTTTCCTTTTTTATTATTACGATTTTACTTCCATCCAACTAGCCAAGCTGAACTTAAGGGTTCTCTATGAACAAAACCAACCGGGACGAATTCAGATGGATGAGTTCGGATGGATGAGTTGACAATTAATTATTCTTCACCATTAATTCTTCTATTAAATTCTAGAAACACCTGTTCATCCATTTAGAACACCGTGACATGGTGTTTTAACCGATATTTATATCCTACTTTCGTTTTCGTCTAAACCAAGCCTTGTTTTGAAAACACTGGAATAATACGTGTTTTAAATGTCAGCTAAAGACGTTTAACTCGGCCTAGCTGACAAAAGATTAGCCTCACACTGTACCTTACGCATTTTGTCGCCTGAACAAATTAGGATTACGTTTTATTGTTCATAGCTTTAACGATTACAACAAATCATCATCGTCGTCGTCATCATCAGCATCATTATCATCATCATGATCATCTTCATCACCATCATCATCATCAACAACAATAACAACAGCAATTACAAACCTAACATGAAAATATTCAAATTATCAAAAACAATAAGTAAAATTAAGCAAATTTAACATTTACAAAAACTAAGCAATGCTTTTTTAGGCGAAACTTAGGAGCTGCTTTCCGATTCCTCGTCATCCAATGGCATTTATGTGACAAGCGATAGTATTCAAAATTGATTCACTACCTATCATTCGCGCAAACCTTATAATAATACCACCTTAACCCAATTAGGAATACTGCATATACCTTAGTGTCGGTAATGACAGAAGTGCTACAACCAACCATGACACATATTTGATCCAATTTTCCGAAATTTATTCCAGTTTTAGATCGATGCGAAATCAAATTTTACAGATTAATACAAATTTCAAAATCATAATCATTACCTCTTAAAATAAATAGCTCAATTAGAACCCCTTTGAAATGTTAGTATTAGCTTTAACATTTCTTTAAATGGTGCCACAAATTGCTGAGATATTATGTGCAAATCCACTAGTGCCCCAATTTCACACATTGTGTGTACATAATTTATCGCGTTTAAAAGCTGAATGTGGCTTTGTGTAAATCCCGGCAGTTTTCGTGTGATTTAGAGTAGTATTGTAGAGATTTACACATTCAGTGTTCATATATGTATATGAAAGAGAGTTAAATTTCCCAATTATTGGTTGAAACATTCATTTTTATAGCTTTTTATAACAGGTTATCAAACGTTTTAATAACATCAAATATCAGGTTATTTTAAGGTGGCACACAGGATCACTGAAAGTGGGGAATTTTAGAAAAATTTTATTGTATCTTTAAAAGTAATGATGATAAGTACATAAACGTATATATTTTAGAAAAGAAAACGAGCAAGGTACACCAACTTGATGTGGGGAAACATGTAAACAGGTCTGTTTGGTTTTGTTTGTCTGCTCCAGGTTATTTTGTACTGTTTTGCTGACACTTCTGTGGGCTCTGAAATTGGCCATTTTTGGCCATCGAACTTTGCCTGTTTTGGTACCTACATTGGTTGTTTGGTTTACCGAGTGTGCACAGTGATTTACATCATTGATCCTTGTTGTTTTTGCAGGTTTAGCACTTTTGTGAGCCTTGGAACTGGTAATTTTTGGCTTTCGAACTTTGCCTACTTCCTATGCCTACATGTTTCCCCACATCAAGTTGGTGTACCTTGCTCGTTTTCTTTTCTGTTGTTCATATTCAAGGTATCCTCTTGTATCATTTATTGATCCTTGGTGTGTTTTGTGTCCTCGTCCGTTGGATTCACCATTACCCACTTTTGTTTGTATATATTTTATTTAATGGTGTAGCAATTTTTGAGAAAAGCGCCAAATATGATTTTCCATGCCAATTTTTTTCGGTCGACCATAACAACTTGCCCTAAATATCCAAATTGACAAAAATTGCATATTTGTGTTCTGAAGGCACAAAACTAGTAACAGTTCTTAAATTTTAAAGAATTGTTTGAAAAGGACTTTTTTCAATTTTGACCAAAATGTTAGATATTTTAAGGTATATTTTTATGCAATAAATAACTTTTTGTTAAAATGTCATTTGTTTCCTTACACACAGTAGCACATTGTGTTACATACTAGCTATGATTACCTGATTACAATGTGCTGTCTACATAATATATGTCTGGTATATATGTTACGTAGGCGGAAATATGAAGGCGTATCAACTCGGGAGTGATCCATATAGCAGTAATTATAGTTATAGTCTTGACCAAATCATCTGGGCACTAAGGTTGATTTTAGCAATTAGTGGGTTTTAAGCGGGTTCGCCGTCGATCGGACAAGTTTAGAACTGTCAAGCATTCGTCAGGAGTAGCTCTGACTTCTTCAGGACAAAGTACCAAGAATGAGACATGTAGACAGCCCTTGCCTACTGATGGCTCTGAAAAGAGCCGTTCACTGAAGACTGTCCCTTGTCAATAGAGAACAAGCAGATCTCGCCTATCTGGTAATTTTAAAGATTTGGTGGCTAGCGCGCATTTATACCATAAACTTATTCTGTCGCTAAAAGGTGCTGGATTCACTATACTTTTTTCCAACCCCATTCCCCCATGTCAAAAAGAAATCTACGCCATTAAAAAAATACATGGCTCACATCTGAGAATCACAAAAAAAATATATAAAATATATAATTATGCGCATTCCTGTTTATTCCTGTCCCATTTATTTACATATTAATTGATGAACATACATTAGCGATAATAATGCAGAAAATTATTTCTTTGTGATAAGTGTCACAAATAGACAAGCTTTAAAATAGTTTCAAAATTGATGAAAGTATGAGTATCCGTAAAATTGTGTTAATACCCGTATAAATAATCAAAGTAGAATAAATCTCTGAATCAATCCGGTGGTTTCAGCTATGTTTTTTAGGTTTTATATAAATCGACTGCTCAGTGCCAGAAGTGGGTAAGTGCAATAGCTGCCATGTGTAGCTGCCATTTGTAGCTGCTAACAATAGCTAGTTGCTGCTGATATTGGTGATACTGCTGATAATGATATTGATAAAGTAGCTATCTACTTATAGTCGTGTTGATGAAGTTTATTTATTTATTGATTGATTATTGATTATTTGATTGATTGATTGATTGATTGATTGATTGATTGATTGATTGATTGATTGATTGATTGATTGATTGATTGATTGATTGATTGATTGATTTAATACAAGTAAGATTCAATCTGCTTGCAGAATGTGATTGGTTTTAAACTAGTTCAAAAAATTGACATACATTTACATAGAATCAATTAGTAATTGATATGTGTTAAACTCACAAACATGATAACTGCTTCTCGCTTGCATTACAATGACCGTCCTAAATGTATTATCAGTGAACATAATATACCATGAGACTTGAAGATCTTACTTGCTCTACGCATTTGCTAATGCGTATTACATGTTTCTGAGGGAATTGGGTAATCAAATAATTATTATTAGATAAAATAATTATCGTTTTTTGAACCTCTTAATTTCGCACAAATTTGGTAAACTTTCTAATACCTTTGGTTTAGTGCTACAAGTATAACTTCGTTCTTAAAAATTGAAATTGGCGCTCATGTTTGTCAGCCTAAAGCAGAATACAATTTATCTTTCTTATAAAAACAAAATTTACAGCTCATACTTTCATAATATTTTTCAAAATACGCTTGTATTCTGGTGTTTTGATTTTTTTTTCTTGCTTTTTTCTTTTTTTGTGTGTATGTTTTTGTTTGATTTTTGCTTTTTGCTCAGATGTAATGTAACAGAGATAGATCTACTCGATCATTGTATTCATGTATATCGCTATCTTCAGCTGATGGTGGTATAGATGAAGTAACTATCTGCTATTGATAATGGAATTGATAAGTTAGCTATCTGCTGCTGATAGTGGCATCGATGGCGTAGTTATCTGCTATACTGCTGATATTAGCGTTATTGGCATTGATGAAGTAACAATCTACTGCGGATGGTGGTATCAATGAAATATTTATCTACTGCTGATGAAGTAGCTGTCTGCTACCAAAAGTGAAGTAGCTATCAATCGATGGTGGTGGCATTGACGAAGTAGCTATCTACTGCTGATAGTGGGGTTGAGCTATATACTGCTGATAGTAGTTTTGATGAAGTAGCTACCTACTGCTTATAGTGATATTAATGAAGTAGCTACCTACTGCTGATAGTGGTATTGATGAAGTAGTGATCTACTATTGATAGTGGTATTGATGAAGTAGCGATCTACCACTGATAGCGGTAATGATGAAATAGCTATCTACTGCTGATAGTGGTCAGACCCAGTGGGGTTTCTGACCTTGGTATGTCTGGCTTTTGTACACATGTGACACAGTTGACCATACCTTGCATTGGGATTGTGTGCAAATATCGGGTGTTTTCATCCTTTTATTTAACATTCAAAACATTGAGACTTATGAATAAAATTAATGCAGTGGGACATTACGAATGTTTTCTATATATAAGAAAATCCAATTTAATTTGATAAGTCTCAACTATTAGCTCGTTGGCTGCAATTTTTAAATTACCATTTTGTGTGTGTGGTAATGGGGTCTTTGAATGTAAGATTAGATTATATTGATCAAATTTCCCAATCATAGTGCATTGTAGGAATGCCTTTAAGCCTCCTCTGGATAGTGGTATTGATGAAGTAACGATCTACCACTGATAGTGATTTTGATGATGATAGATTCTACAGCTGATATTCGTGTTGATGAAGTATTTATTTATTTATTTATTTATTTATTTATTTATTTATTTATTTATTTATTTATTTATTTATTTATTTATTTATTTATTTATTTATTTGATTCTGTATACTTGTATAATACTGATATTAAACCTGCACGTGGAACATAATGTTGGCTTTCTAATTGGATCAAAAAATTGACATACATTTACATAGAATCAATTAGTAATTGATATGTGTTAAATTCACAAACATGATGATTGCTTCTCGCGTACAATGCAATGACCGTCCTAAATGTATTATCAGTAAACATAATATACCACGAGACTTAAAATCTTACTTGCTCTACGCATTTGCTAATGCGTATTAGGCCTACATGTTGCTAAGGGAATTGGGTAATTAAATAATTATTATTAGATGAAATAATTATAGTTTTTTGAACCTCATAATTTAGCACAAATTTGGTAAACTTTCTAATACCTTTGGTTTAGTGCTACAAGTATAAAAACAAAAAAAAAAATTGAAATTGGCGCTCATGTTTGTCAGCCTAAAGCAGAATACAATTTATCTTTCTTATAAAAACAAAATTTACAGCTCATACTTTCATAATATTTTTCAAAATACGCTTGTATTCTGGTGTTTTGATTTTTTTTCTTGCTTTTTTCTTTTTTTTTTGTGTGTATGTTTTTGTTTGATTTTTGTTTTTTTTTCAGATGTAATGTAACAGAGATAGATCTACTCGATCATTGTATTCATGTATATCGCTATCTTCAGCTGATGGTGGTATAGATGAAGTAACTATCTGCTATTGATAATGGAATTGATAAGTTAGCTATCTGCTGCTGATAGTGGCATCGATGGCGTAGTTATCTGCTATACTGCTGATATTAGCGTTATTGGCATTGATGAAGTAACAATCTACTGCGGATGGTGGTATCAATGAAATATTTATCTACTGCTGATGAAGTAGCTGTCTGCTACCAAAAGTGAAGTAGCTATCAATCGATGGTGGTGGCATTGACGAAGTAGCTATCTACTGCTGATAGTGGGGGTTGAGCTATATACTGCTGATAGTAGTTTTGATGAAGTAGCTACCTACTGCTTATAGTGATATTAATGAAGTAGCTACCTACTGCTGATAGTGGTATTGATGAAGTAGTGATCTACTATTGATAGTGGTATTGATGAAGTAGCGATCTACCACTGATAGCGGTAATGATGAAATAGCTATCTACTGCTGATAGTGGTCAGACCCAGTGGGGTTTCTGACCTTGGTATGTCTGGCTTTTGTACACATGTGACACAGTTGACCATACCTTGCATTGGGATTGTGTGCAAATATCGGGTGTTTTCATCCTTTTATTTAACATTCAAAACATTGAGACTTATGAATAAAATTAATGCAGTGGGACATTACGAATGTTTTCTATATATAAGAAAATCCAATTTAATTTGATAAGTCTCAACTATTAGCTCGTTGGCTGCAATTTTTAAATTACCATTTTGTGTGTGTGGTAATGGGGTCTTTGAATGTAAGATTAGATTATATTGATCAAATTTCCCAATCATAGTGCATTGTAGGAATGCCTTTAAGCCTCCTCTGGATAGTGGTATTGATGAAGTAACGATCTACCACTGATAGTGATTTTGATGATGATAGATTCTACAGCTGATATTCGTGTTGATGAAGTATTTATTTATTTATTTATTTATTTATTTATTTATTTATTTATTTATTTATTTATTTATTTATTTATTTATTTATTTATTTATTTATTTATTTATTTATTTGATTCTGTATACTTGTATAATACTGATATTAAACCTGCACGTGGAACATAATGTTGGCTTTCTAATTGGATAAAAAAATTGACATACATTTACATAGAATCAATTAGTAATTGATATGTGTTAAATTCACAAACATGATGATTGCTTCTCGCGTACAATGCAATGACCGTCCTAAATGTATTATCAGTAAACATAATATACCACGAGACTTAAAATCTTACTTGCTCTACGCATTTGCTAATGCGTATTAGGCCTACATGTTGCTAAGGGAATTGGGTAATTAAATAATTATTATTAGATGAAATAATTATCGTTTTTTGAACCTCTTAATTTCGCACAAATTTGGTAAACTTTCTAATACCTTTGGTTTAGTGCTACAAGTATAACTTCGTTCTTAAAAATTGAAATTGGCGCTCATGTTTGTCAGCCTAAAGCAGAATACAATTTATCTTTCTTATAAAAACAAAATTTACAGCTCATACTTTCATAATATTTTTCAAAATACGCTTGTATTCTGGTGTTTTGATTTTTTTTTCTTGCTTTTTTTTTTTTGTGTGTATGTTTTGTTTGATTTTTGCTTTTGCTCAGATGTAATGTAACAGAGATAGATCTACTCGATCATTGTATTCATGTATATCGCTATCTTCAGCTGATGGTGGTATAGATGAAGTAACTATCTGCTATTGATAATGGAATTGATAAGTTAGCTATCTGCTGCTGATAGTGGCATCGATGGCGTAGTTATCTGCTATACTGCTGATATTAGCGTTATTGGCATTGATGAAGTAACAATCTACTGCGGATGGTGGTATCAATGAAATATTTATCTACTGCTGATGAAGTAGCTGTCTGCTACCAAAAGTGAAGTAGCTATCAATCGATGGTGGTGGCATTGACGAAGTAGCTATCTACTGCTGATAGTGGGGGTTGAGCTATATACTGCTGATAGTAGTTTTGATGAAGTAGCTACCTACTGCTTATAGTGATATTAATGAAGTAGCTACCTACTGCTGATAGTGGTATTGATGAAGTAGTGATCTACTATTGATAGTGGTATTGATGAAGTAGCGATCTACCACTGATAGCGGTAATGATGAAATAGCTATCTACTGCTGATAGTGGTCAGACCCAGTGGGGTTTCTGACCTTGGTATGTCTGGCTTTTGTACACATGTGACACAGTTGACCATACCTTGCATTGGGATTGTGTGCAAATATCGGGTGTTTTCATCCTTTTATTTAACATTCAAAACATTGAGACTTATGAATAAAATTAATGCAGTGGGACATTACGAATGTTTTCTATATATAAGAAAATCCAATTTAATTTGATAAGTCTCAACTATTAGCTCGTTGGCTGCAATTTTAAACTTGCCATTTTGTGTGTGTGGTAATGGGGTCTTTGAATGTAAGATTAGATTATATTGATCAAATTTCCCAATCATAGTGCATTGTAGGAATGCCTTTAAGCCTCCTCTGGATAGTGGTATTGATGAAGTAACGATCTACCACTGATAGTGATTTTGATGATGATAGATTCTACAGCTGATATTCGTGTTGATGAAGTATTTATTTATTTATTTATTTATTTATTTATTTATTTATTTATTTATTTATTTATTTATTTATTTATTTATTTATTTATTTATTTATTTATTTATTTATTTATTTGATTCTGTATACTTGTATAATACTGATATTAAACCTGCACGTGGAACATAATGTTGGCTTTCTAATTGGATCAAACAATTGACATACATTTACATAGAATCAATTAGTAATTGATATGTGTTAAATTCACAAACATGATGATTGCTTCTCGCGTACAATGCAATGACCGTCCTAAATGTATTATCAGTAAACATAATATACCACGAGACTTAAAAATCTTACTTGCTCTACGCATTTGCTAATGCGTATTAGGCCTACATGTTGCTAAGGGAATTGGGTAATTAAATAATTATTATTAGATGAAATAATTACCGGTTTTTGAACCTTCGCACAAATTTGGTAAACTTTCTGATACCTTTGATTAAGTAGCTATCTACTGCTGATAGTGGTATTGATGAAGTAGCGATCTACCATTGATACTAGTAGTGGTATTGATGTAGTAGCTATCTACTGCTGATAGTAGTATTGATGAAGTAGCTTATCTACTGCTGATAGTAGTATTGATGAAGTAGCTATCTATTGCTGATAGTGGTATTGATGAAGTAGCTATCTACTGCTGACAGTAGTATTGATGAAGTAGCGATCATACTCTGAAAGTGGTATTGATGAAGTAGCTATCTACTGCTGATAGTAGTATTGATGAAGTAGCGAGCTACCACTGATAGTGGTATTGATTAAGTAGCTATCTATTGCTGATAGTGGTATTGATGAAGTAGCTATCTACTGCTGATAGTGGTATTGATGAAGTAGCTATCCAATGCTGATAGTGGTATTGATGAAGTAGCGATCTACCACTGATAGTGGTATTGATTAAGTAGCTATCAACCACTGTAGTAATTTTGACGATGATACTTTCTACAGCTGATATTCATGTTGATGAAGAATTTATTCATTTATTTATTTTTATCTATTTGAGTCTGTATACTTGTATAATACTGACATTAAATCGGCTTGCAGAACGTTATTGGTTTTCTATCTGGTTCCAAAAATTGACATACATTTACATAAAATCAATCACTAATTGATATGTGTTAAACTCACAAACATGATGACTGCTTCTCGCGTACAATGCAATGACCGTCCTAAATGTATTATCAGTAAACATAATATACCATGAGACTTAAAAATCTTACTTGCTCTACGCATTTGCTAATGAGTATTAGGCCTACATGTTGCTAAGGGAATTGGGTAATTAAATAATTATTATTAGATAAAATAATTACCGGTTTTTGAACCTTCGCACAAATTTGGTAAACTTTCTGATACCTTTGATTAAGTAGCTATCTACTGCTGATAGTGGTATTGATGAAGTAGCGATCTACCATTGATACTAGTAGTGGTATTGATGTAGTAGCTATCTACTGCTGATAGTAGTATTGATGAAGTAGCTTATCTACTGCTGATAGTAGTATTGATGAAGTAGCTATCTATTGCTGATAGTGGTATTGATGAAGTAGCTATCTACTGCTGATAGTAGTATTGATGAAGTAGCGATCATACTCTGAAAGTGGTATTGATGAAGTAGCTATCTACTGCTGATAGTATATAGTATTGATGAAGTAGCGATCATACTCTGATAGTGGTATTGATGAAGTAGCTATCTACTGCTGATAGTAGTATTGATGAAGTAGCGATCTACCACTGATAGTGGTATTGATTAAGTAGCTATCTATTGCTGATAGTGGTATTGATGAAGTAGCTATCTACTGCTGATAGTAGTATTGATGAAGTAGCGATCTACCATTGATATTGATGAAGTAGCGATCTACTGTTAATAGTGGTATTGATGAAGTAGCGATCGTATTCTGATAGTGGTATTGATGAAGTAGCTATCTACTGCTGATAGTTGATGAAGTAGCGATCTACCACTGATAGTGGAATTGATGAAGTAGCTATCTACTGCTGATAGTGGTATTGATGAAGTAGCTATCCAATGCTGATAGTGGTATTGATGAAGTAGCGATCTACCACTGATAGTGGTATTGATTAAGTAGCTATCAACCACTGTGGTAATTTTGACGATGATACTTTCTACAGCTGATATTCATGTTGATGAAGAATTTATTCATTTATTTATTTTTATCTATTTGAGTCTGTATACTTGTATAATACTGACATTAAATCTGCCTGCAGAACGTTATTGGTTTTCTATCTGGTTCCAAAAATTGACATACATTTACATAAAATCAATCACTAATTGATATGTGTTAAACTCACAAACATGATGACTGCTTCTCGCTTGCATTGCAATGATGGTCCTAAATGTATTATCAGTGAACATAATATACCATGAGATTTAAAGATCTTACTTCTTCTACGCATTTGCTAATGCGTATTACATGTTTCTAAGGGAGTTGGGTAATTAAATAATTATTATTAGATAAAATAATTATCGGGTTTTGAACCTTTTTTTTCTTACAAATTTGGTAAACTTTCTGACACTTTTTTATAATTTGCCGGGATAATTTGCTACAAATATAACTTCGTTCTCTAGAAATAGATTATTTGAAATCGGCACTCATGTTTGTCAGCCTAAAGCAGAATACAGTACGCCTTATTATTAAACCGCAGGGATAAAATACAGGGCATATTAATTTCCAAATAATTGCCCTCATGAATGACAAATCGTCCCAAGAGAGTTTAATTTTACGACAAAAATCGTGTAGTAGCCATTAAACCTCTTGTATACGATATACATATACACTAGGAATCACAACATGCTCGTCTATCAGGGCACAGTTCTTTAACCCCAATACATTTGTACATTAATTGGATGATCTTTGAAAATTCGGGTACTAAAACTCATACGCTGTAACTTGAGGTCAAATGTTATACTATGAGGTCATTGAACTATGCCATTGGGATGAGGCCATTGTGGTCCATAGTGTACGATATACATAGTTATTACTTTTTTTACGCAACCCTGAGTTTCGTTTTTAACAACGTAAGCTGGTAAATTGTTTTCCAGATTTTTTTCTCCAAATACATTAAAAAGTAAGGTTTACCTCATCGACCACTGAATCAATACTAGCCCTGTTTGTACTTATTCGAATGCATTTTAACAAAGATCTCTATCTGTTGATTAAAATTAAAAATTCTCATTTTTTGTTAATTATTTTTCTTGTCTGGATTTGATATCTGCAAACAACAGGTTTATCTGTTACTGTATACGTATCCTCGAACCCATATTACCGTAGCATCTTTAATTAAAAATTCATTACTGAGTATTCGTATCATGACAGCGTATACGGAGACCGGTGGGTATTATTTGAGCGTAATTTCCCACATGTTCGTAGCTACTAAAAAGCGAAACAGCTGTTCATGCAAGCTCAAATTACAGCTGTACGATATAGTCATATAGCTTGTTTATATATGAGTATATATTATGCAACAAATGCAACTTTATATTCAATAAATACTACTAAAATATAAACGAGAGGAAAAATCTTTATCGTTATAGATATTGTGATGATACTATAAGCTTCCTGAGGATGGGCGTATACGTTATGGGGATGCTCAGGGGGATATAACTTTTTTTCAGAGAATTTAAACTGTATTGTAACTTTTTATAATGCAACTTAAATGCTGATGACTGTTTACTGTTACTGGCATCAACACATTTGGAATGATTTTATCGATAAATCAGTGGGTGTTAATTGCAATCAATTTCAACAAAATATTAACTAAAAAAGTCCAAGTTTTGAGACATTTTCTCAAAATATCAAGAACTATTTTAAGAACTACTGAACCAATACTAGGCTTGTTTGTACTCATTTTAATGCATTTTTCATACTGATTCCAAATATGGTCATGAAAATTTACAATTCTGAAATTTTTGAATTTTTAATTTTTTTTTAACTTGTCGTGTACAGTCGACACCAGCGTGGAGAGAGTTAAGAGTAGTAAATTAAGAGTAATCTTTTCTCCGAGAATTGTCATTTTATCATGTCTTGAAATTGCGCCAAATTTGTTTTCTACCACATCATACATATCATAGGATTGACTAAACCCTCATTTTCTCTAGTTATAAGTAATAAGGGTACCGCATCCAAAATACCAAAACAAATCTATTACAGATCTTTCTACCGTTTTTCATCGTATCTTTAGGAGGAATTTATCTTTAAAGAAGGTTTGCCAATATTGTGTTTTGTAGGTAAGGGCCATATTTTGCGTTCACTGTCTCTTGATAAGGTTATTAGTCCGAAAACTCGATAACTCAGTTGTAAACCTTATTAAATCCTAACCCTAACCCTAAACATAACCCTGATTCTAATCTTAACTCTAACCCTAGCCTAGCCTATATCCCTTACACTAAGCTAATCCTAATCTTAACCCTAACAAAATCCCTAGCTATAATCCTAACCTAAAATGCTCAACCCCTAACTTTAACCCGTTTTGGACTAATGACCCTTTGCCTTAAGGGGTACTACACCCCTGCGGTAAATTTGTGACTAATTTTGCATTTTTCTCAAAAAATAATAACGCACTGGTAATAAAAATTTATGTATATTATTGGGGCAAGGGATCCAATTACTTCACTGAAATTTCAGTGATTCAAGACAAGTGGTTCAGTATAATATGATAGGATATGAGGTACATCCTAGCTGTACCTCTTTTCTTATCATAAATAACGAACCGCTTGTCTTGGGTCACTGAAATTCCAGTGTAGTAATTGGATTCCTTGCCCCTATAATATAAATAAATTTTGTTACCAGTGTGTTATTAGTTTGTGAGAAAAGTGCAAAAATAGTCACAAATTTATCGAAGGGTGTAGTACTCCCTTAATTGCAATCAATTTCAACAAAATATTAACTAACTCAAATTAAGAGTAGTAAATTAAGAGTAATCTTTTCTCCGAGAATTGCCATTTTATCATGTCTTGAAATTGCGCCAAATTTGTTTTCTACCGCATCATACATATCATAGGATTGACTAAATCCTCATTTTCTCTAGTTATAAGTAATAAGAGTACCGCACCCAAAATATCAAAACAAATCTATTACAGATCTTTCTATCATTTTCCATCGTATCTTTAGGAGGAGTTAATCTTTAAAGAAGGTTTGCTAATATTTGGGTTTTGTAGGTAAGGGCCATATTTCGCGTTCATTGTCTCTTGATAAGGTTATTAGTCCGAAAACTCAATAACTCAGTTGTAAACCTTAACCCTAACCCTATACCCTAAACATAACCCTTATTCTAATCTTAACTCTGACTCTAACCCTAGCCTAACCTATATATCCCTCACACTAAGCTAATCCTAATGTTAACCCTAACAAAATCCCTAGCTATAATCCTAACCTAAAATGCCCTAACCCCTAACTGTAACCCTTTTTGGACTAATGACCCTTTGCACTAATGTGCCGTTCCGCTTAATATTATATTATGCAATACAGGCTGTATCAAAATAATTGGTACCCATCATTTTTTATGTTTATTGAAAACCCTGCCACTTCCAAATGCAACATTGGTGACTTTCAAAATATCAAAATGTATAGTTTATGACTTGTTATACAACTAATCTACAAACTATTTGGTCCTTGTGTTGAATTTTGATGTGTCGGATTTATCCATTATCAATGAAAACTTATGGGTGCCAATCATTTTGATACAGCTTGTATGATAACGTTGATGTTATTTCATGTTATTTAAAAAAATATAATATATTATATAAAATTCTATTACCCCCACGACCCATTATTCAAAATCGCGCACTGTGATTTGTTGAAACGCGTCACGTGACAGACCATTAATTAGCGATAAAGTGTCAAGGGCAACGAACTTTATGTTCTTCTATCATCACATCGGCAGTAAAAACGTTTAAATAATGGGTTCGGCTGCGCCTCACCCATTATTTACGTTTTTACTGCCTCGGACACATTATTTGCGTGTAAAGGATCATGCATTACCCTTTATTTCTTAAGTATTATAGAGGGATCGTTTTACCACCTTTGCACATTATTTAGGTGGTGCCTTAGAGCACATCAGACATATCGAATTGCATTATGAATACGAAGAATGTCCTTCTGATATCAAATCATCAAAATTATCAAAAATTGATATACAATACAAATATAATGATATTTACTTGAAGTGTAGTTGGGAGAAAAAACCGACCATCATCATGATCATTTGAAAAATTTGTATTTTATCGTAAATTTCAAACAATCAAAATTACTTGATATCAGAAGGACATTCCTCGTATTCAGAATGCAATTCGATATGTCTGATGTGTTCTCATGTCCCACACAAACACTGTGTAAACGTTGCAATCCGATCCCTTAAAGTTAAAAGATGATTTATGTGCGGGATTATGTGCCCCAATATTTTGACACAAATTAAAATTTACAGTAAAACTGTACAACTGCAGGTGTTACACGTATATTCCCGTTTCTTAGAAATTCTGTAAAAAAAATACCAGGTGTTAAAGTTATACCCTAACTGTGAATTTTGAAAGAAAAATGTATGACAACCCTCTTGGCATTATCTGGAAGAATGCCTGGGCATCATCTTCTAACCTATATAGTTACTACTTAGAATCGTCTATCACCCTGAGGCACTATTATCAGATCAAAAAATTAAGTATAAAATTTCCTTGCCGATATTTTATAACATGGGCAAACATATCTTTTGATATAAATTTTTGTATGTAACAATTTTGTAATGTAATAAATTTTAATCAAATGCAATAAACATTCATTTTGTATTTCTATTATAAAGTCTATTGATTTTTGCTAAGCACCTGTTGCTGAAATATACATAATTTCACAATTTAGGTGTGTTGTATTGTTTAAAACATACCATGTTCTACAATGTATAACACGGACTGATCATCTGAGATTGAGATAGCTAAACTCTCTCCACGCCGGTTGCTGCAGACGACAAGGTACAAATTTTGTTTTAAAAATTCAAATATTTCAGAAATGTAAATTTTCATGACCATATTTGGAATCAGCATGAAAAAATGCATTAAAATGAGTACAAACAAGCCTGGTATTGGTTCAGTGGTTCTTAAGATAGCTCCTGATATTTTGAAAAAATATCTCAGAACGTAGAATTTTTATGTTGACACCTATGGCTAGCATGCATGCAAAGCATTAAACAAAAAGATACCCGATAGCTGCAAAGACTATTTTATGGCATGAGACATTTAGATCAGATGTAAGCCTAAATGGAAGTGTAGTAAAGCTATTGTTTGTCTAACTGCAAATTGTGTGTAAAGTCTCGCCTAAAGCCGAATTTCTTTTCTATTATTGCACAGACAGTGTACTTGCATTAGCGATAAGGTGAAGGATGAACATTGTACTGAAAGCCATGTTGATTCATTTGGTGTGAGTGAAACATTATTTCTAATATATGGAGCCGAATCGCAAGATGAATTGTCCAAAAAGGGATCTACGAAAATCAATACGAATTGAAAAATATGGTTTTACATGTTGCGCCAGGTCGTTGAAAATTTACGTTGATATCAAACGCTCTAAATTACACACCAATGGTAAAACCAGACAAGTGTAACGCCTGCATTGAATTATTATCATGACCATCATGATCATTATCATCATGCTCATGGTGATATATCATTATCATGTATATCAACTGCTAATTATAATTAAGATCCAAAATTTTCATCATGTGGTTTTATTTACGAAGGCGAAGTGACAGGTTTTCCTGCATAAAATTCTCAAAAGCAGGAATATCCATTAAGGGGTTTAAAGCGCAGATTCAATAATAGGGTCGCAAACATTCTCATCTGACAGTACCCAGTTCTTTAACCCCAATAGGCTACTACATATGCACAGAATGACCTTTGAGTTTGTTGGATACAAAAAAACGTACTTGAGGTCAACATTTGAGCTATGCTTGTTGAATGGTATTCGTTTAACTTCGCCATTGAGATGAGATTATTTAGACTCATATAACCTAGTTACCAATAATTGGTCTATACAACAAATCCCAGAGATCAAGACCATCCCCTTAGACAGCAATTAACCTGCCACTATAAGATAATTAATCTGTATTGAAGAGACTAAGGAAAAGTCGATGTCGCTCTAATTTAGGACACTCTTGAAAATTCCAAGCTGTTTATTAATCATGTGTTCGGAGTTTTTATGAGTCAATGCAAGCATATCATATCAAGAATTATTGGAGCGACAAACCATGAGTTTATTAAGATAAAACCAAACGAATCTGCCTATCTTAAGTTTCCTTTGTTTTTATGTATCTAAAGTTGTATATCATGTATATAAGCCATGCATGTTTACCTAGGATATATTCCTAATACAAGAACGATACCCAGAGTTGCGGCCAAGCACACCGTTGATTTAGTTATTTTGCTTGAGTCTAAGCCTTTGAAAATAAAATTTAAAAATTCGATATATCGATAGAAACATGTTACTCTCTATTTTTCGTACGCTGGTCCCCTACGACTTTGGTTTTCTCACCTGCAGTCCTATACTGACCACGCATATAGGCTAAGTCTTTTTGAGCACCAAAGAGAAGCACTAATAATACAGGGTACCAGCCTATATTGTTCGCCCCTAAAATGAGGTAAACGTCTTTGAAGCCAAGAATACCATAAAACATAATTCCATATTCTAAGTATCCTTGTTCCTTTTCCTTCGTAATGAAAACCTGATGAAATATAGACTAATTTGATCACTAATTTGAACACGGAACAATCGGAACATGACTTGCAGCGATGCTCTATTTTATTAATATTTCTTAGTTTATCAATTTCTTCTCAAAAGAAAATTGAAAGGTGCAAATATGATATTAAATGAACTTGAAGCCAAGCAGGATTCAACCCTCATAAAACCAGAACATGCAGCTAAGCTTGATTAACCATCCGTATTACTATACGAGATCTCACTAGATGGCCAAAACGAGCACTCGCCTGCCTTAAATCCGCCATGCATCTGTATAACTCGTTTACTCTGCGCATGTTTTTCGAAGATAAGGAATTGCAAGCCAGGATATGTCAATTCCTGATGTTTTTCAGTGGCGAATATTGATCTCTACTCCTAGTAATATCTCTCTATTATTATTGCAAGATTGCACTATACCTCTGTATGTAGAATATACGTTTTTTTTTCTTAAGGTAGGGCCTTCAATGAAACAGAACCCCAATTGCGAAAAAAAAAATCGAAAAGTACTAATTAAAACACATCCACCCCCCCCCCCACACACACACACCCCCTCCCAACATCCTACCCTTAATTATTACCATCCATGGCTTTGTTTCAGATATAAACAAACACACACATAAACATCCCCTCCCCGCACCCCTCCCCCTACTTCATCCCACCCTTATTTATTACCATTCAGGAAATAATTTGAAGTTTTAAGATGAAATGAAATAAAATCGACTTTATCTTATATAAATTTACTATCATTATAGTCGTTACAACAATAAAACCTATATAAATTTTATTATACCAACCGCATTTTCGCTATTAAAAACATTACTAGGCCTATGATAAATCTGCACTGTTTAAAAAAGAATGCAAATTTTACAGTGAAATGTATATAGCAGCTAGCAAATTTACCTAGGCCTACGCATTTTACTACAGCGTAATTTAAAACAGCAATAAAATACTGTACCAAGTTATTATTAATTTGTAGTTATAATATTAGAATCTCCCAAAATAATTAATGTTTGAGGCAATTATGTTCTACGTGCGGGCGGATTTTGTCAAGAAGCTAAATGACCCTAAAAATAATCGAAAGCTTGACAAATCTGGAAATAAAGAAATTTGATTGATTTATTTACTTTTAAAATAAAAGTCTGACATTTTTCTTATTGAGATATTGAATTTCCGTCTTCACATTTAAAATATATCCCCACTTAAGCAAATTGTCCCAAAAGTCATACAAATCAATGATGGTCTTTCTAAATTTAGACGTTGTTGTCCCAATAACATCAACATTTTTCTCTCCAGCTTCGTTGCCTTGACTTTTAAAACCAAGAGTATAATACGAGCAAATGGCTGCTTCAAGTACGGGCTATACTGCATGTTGCATGGCTTTCCATGCTCTGATTATGTTTGCATCACTAGGAACCACAACATGCTCATCTACCAGGGGCACAGTTCTTTAACCCCAATACATTTGTATATTTATTGAATGACCTTTGAATATTTGGGTACAAAAACTCATATTCTGCAACTTGAAGTCAAATTTTGCACTATGATTGTTTAATTGAAGTTATTAAACTATGTCATTGGGATGAGGCCATTGTGGTCCATAGTGCTTGTTCATGTTTCAATCTTCGGACTGTTTTTCTGTCTAACATTTTCAAATGCATTCAACGAATTCGATATAATACTTTATTGTAATTCATAATTGCCAGCATTACATCAATGCTCCCATTTGCAGCTTAATGTATTATTTGCTTATACCGTTTTACTTGACATTTGCTGCAACATTAAACATTAATCGTGTCTCTTCTCCAAAGTCCTTTTATAATCATAAAGCATGTAACCCAATACGTATTAATGCTATAGACTATATGTTGCTTTCTAACTATTAAATGGGTGCCACAATTCTACACGCTATGCGTTTCTATGATATTCACATCTCACTCACCACAATGTATATTATTACTTTGTAATATAATACAATTATTATCTAATTTCGTATATTAATTATTATCTATTGCATTTTTTATATTGATATTACCTATTTCCAACAATGCCTATTGCATTATTTTCTACGTGTACCAAAATCGTGATGAAATAAAACTAAACTGAATTGAAAACCTCTGTGACAGTCGTTCCGTCAAATAGTTTACTTAGCATACTCAGACTATTATTTTTTTAATTAATATTTTGAGTGGCCTGGTCTTCTATGATCTATTCTTCCAATTCAGATTTATTATTTTTCTATTCATTTGATACAGTGTATCATTTTATGCTTTCATTATAGAGACATCCTCATTCAGGGCTTTGCAATAATTATCTGTCCCCCGGGGTGGGGAAATTTGAAAATGGCCTGTAACCCCCCCCCAGCATAAAAAACACCTTGTCCCCTCCCTTGACGTGCCAAACAATCTTCGACTCCTTACAACGTTTCCGCACTGTTTCCCTAAGCCTTTTTAGAGCGTTTTATTTAACAGGTACCCCATAAATGTGTGCCAAAAATCTCCCCCATCTTGATTTGCCAAAAATATCTTCCCTCCCCCCCCCCCTCTTTTGTTCTGTCAAATATTGCTAGTGTTTCCCACCTTTACCCATAGCCAAAATTGCTTGCTCCCTTTTGGCTTACGTGGTCAGATAACTAGTGCACAGCCCCTTAATATCTGGTTTTGCTTGAGAATCTTAATGTTGTACTGCATGTACTACATATTGACTTCTGTATTTAGTTGCATCGCTTCAAAAGAAGAAAAAACTTATCTCCAACAAACAGAAACGACTCCGCCTAGACTGGTCAGTTTTTCACCTCCGCAAAAGAGGCTAATAAATTGGAGCTGATATTAGAAGTTACGAAAGGATATCAGGAAACAGAAATTGGTATAATTATGTAGTACGAACAAGAACTGTCTTTAAAAAACATGTCGGTTTCGGATAAAACATTGTTAACCCTACACACCATTAACAAGAGTCTTGATAGTGTTTTACATTATTAGTGTAATAAATAAGTCTGATCTTTTAATTTGTAGTGTTGTCCTATTAGTCTAACTTATAGATATGGGTTGTAGTTATGGTTTATTGATCAAATCTCTTTTTCTTTCCAAATATATAAACATCTCAAAAAAAAGTAACTCACCCCCTTAAATAATGACCATTATTCAAAAACGGGTGATTGTATTACAACTCTGTAAAATGCGTTGGAAGCAGAATTTATTTCTGCACATTTTGACACCTCATTTGCAGCAATTGACTAAATATTGACGTCACAGCGTACATTTAAATCAATGTAACCCAAGATTTGAAAGTTGCAATAAATTGTATTGATTTTGTATTCAGTGTAATGGAAGGAAATCTGTGTAATGATATATGAGTGTTTTTGAATTGTTAAAATTTGTATGCAAGTGCAACTTTCAAATCTGGACCTTACTACATTAAATTGACCGGTGGTTTATTGTTTTCTGGGCTATCCTATCAAATGAAGTGTCAAAATGCGCAGAAATAAATTCTGCTTCCAACGCATTTTACAGATTTGTAATACAATAGTCCGTTTTTTATAATGGCCATTATTTAAGGGGGGTTAGTTACTTTTTTTGAGATGTTTATTTGGAAAATGCATATATTTTCTTTCTCAAGCCCTGATATAATTATTTTTAAGCAATTCTGGTTTCCCTTAACACTCAGCAGCCACATTTTTATCTATAACACATTTAAAATGCCCAAGGCCTTTGTTATCCATAACAAATGTTATATTTTAAGATAGAACAACTGGTTTAAATGCGTGGGATAAGGTTAAAAACATGTTTGTTGCTTGCAGATATACCAAAGATCTGTTATGTTTGCCGGGTATGTTTGGTTGGTTTGTGTTGCGTTGTATTCTGTTGTGTTCTGTAGTGTTATCTGTTCTGTTATGTTCTGCTCTGTTGTGTTGTGTAATGTTGTGTTATGTAATGTTGTGTTGTGTTGTGCTGTGCTGTGCTGTGCTGTGCTGTACTGTTCTGTTCTGCTCTGCTCTGTTGTGTTGTGTTGTGCTATGCTGTGCTGTTTTGTGTTCTGTTTTGTTCTGTTCTGCTCTGTAATGTAATGTAATGTTGTGTTGTGTTCTGTGCAATGTTGTGTTCTCTGTTCTGTTTTGTTCTGTTCTGTTCTGCTGTGTTCTGTGGTGTTGTGTTCTGTTTTGTGGTGTTGTGTTCTGTTCTGTTTTGTGTGTTGTAAGTTCTGTTTTGTGTTTTGTGTTTTGTGTGTTGTATGTTGTGTTATGTTATGTTGTGTACTGTTGTAATCTGTTTTAATGTTCTTATCTAATGTTCTGTTCTGATCTACTGTTCTATAATGTTCCGTTTTAATGATCTGTGCTGCTCTGTTCTGTGCTGCTCTGTTATGTGCTGCCGTTTTGCTTCTGTTTTTATTT
The DNA here is from genome assembly GCF_039555335.1 of Amphiura filiformis. NCBI lineage: Eukaryota > Metazoa > Echinodermata > Ophiuroidea > Amphilepidida > Amphiuridae > Amphiura > Amphiura filiformis. The sequence goes on from NC_092638.1 coordinate 60,858,794, forward strand.
CGTGTCATGAGTGTCTCATGTCATGTCGTCAGTCGTGTCACACCGTGTCGTGTAGTTTTGTTTCGTTTCTGTTTTATTCTCTTCTAGTCTGTTTCGCATTACATTGCTTAACTTTGCTTTACTTTGCTTGTCTGCTTTGTTTTGCTTTGCATTGCATTGCATTGCATTGCATTGCATTGCATTGCATTGCATTGCATTGCATTGCATTGCATTGCATTGCATTGCATTGCATTGCTTTGTTTTGCATTGCTTTGTTTTGCTTTGCTTTGCTTTGCTTTGCTTTGCATTGCTTTCCTTTGATTTGATTTGCTTTGCATTACATTGCATTGCATTGCTTTGATTTGATTTGCTTTGCTTTGCATTTCTTTGCTTTGCATTGCTTTACTTTGCTTTGTTTTGCGCTGCTCTGATCTGCTTTGCTTTGCTTTGTTTTGCTTTGTTAGGATTTATGGCAAAATATGTTTCGAATGTCAAATATTTATGGTCAAATCGGTCGCTAACTAGGTTAGATATGAAATCTAGAACTTCTTCTATCGATTGTCAATATGTTATTGATTTCATCTACTACAACCGGCAGCTATCTGATGTTTCTTCACATTTCTTACACTTTCAACACGAGTCACATACGTATTTTTAACCTGTTTACAGTACTAGTATAGTGCTTGTGAAAAGCCCTATGGCCGAAATAAAAATTTGAGAGCCAACGCTGATATTTTAAATTTACTCTTTTTCCTGCACGTACTCCAAATTGTAACTGTCTGCTTTTAAAATAAAACCATAAAATGGCACACGCTTTCCAAAAACAAATCACCTACCCGCTTTTTTGATGATACTGTTTTCAATTCTGTTATTATGCAAATGAAGTTCAAAATTTAATTTCCATTTCAACCTGATAACCGTGAATAAATGTTGATTATACTTCTACTTTCATTATTTCATGGTGAAAGTCGACTAAATATTTACCTTGAACATAAATTTTCATATAAAACTGTATCCTTGGGGTAATCTGTGAATATAGAAATGGGTTAATGAGCGTGTGTGCCGTAAGCGTGGTGCGTAGGTGAATATTTCACGCACGCTATCTGTATTGGTGAGGAATTCTCTCTAGAATTCATTGTAGTTTTCACTGCTCTTATATTATTGTGTCCTATTTTTCATTATTTTGTTATTGACCAACATAACAACTGTATCCTCCCACGTAAAGCACAGTATATCTGCTGTGCTTATACTAGTTAGCAAATGCTGCCTTTTACTATGGCATGCAGAGCAAAGTGTTTCAGTGGGCTATTCCGGTTGAAATCCATACTCCCCCTGTGGAAGATTTTGGAAATATCTAACATAGAGGGAGTATGTTTTTCAAATGTAATTGGTCAGGGTTAATCAGTTTGAAACCCGTACTTCCCCTGTATTATGGCTTTACCTATATCTTCCACAACTGGAGTGAGTATTACAATACAAATGGAAGTTACCCAATTATCTATTCAATTCAAAACTTATACTCCCTCTGTGGAAGACTAAATCTTCCACAGGGGTAGCGTGGATTGTAAATGGAATAGCCCATTTGTCTCCCAAATCAAAGTGTAGTATCTACTGTTATTTGTATTGATATTTGAGCATACGGATTCAAAGGCATCAGTCACCTAAGCAAGAAGGCAGTATCCTACACTCATTAGTGCTAGCAGATATGGCCTTTTTCTTTGGAGTCAGGCTATTTCAATACCGTAGAATTCCGTCTACAAGCATGCCTCTAAATGAGGGCTTTTTAACAAAAGAGATAAAAGGCAGATACCCTCCACAAAAACATTTAAGCCTATTTGCGGTTTGAGCAACTATATTACTGATACAGCCGGCTGTACAAACATGTATTATTGTGAGACCAATCCATTAGTGGTGTAGATTTCTTTTTGACATTGGGGATGGGGTTTGAAGTACTTTGAAATTCTTGAAGTATAGTGAATCCAGCACCTTTTGACGACAGAATAAGTTTATGGTACAAGTGCGCGCTAAAATTTTTGCTATTTGATGATATATGGTTCAAAAGTGAATGAAAATTTGCACTTTCTGGGCTAAAATGGGCAAATATGAGGTTAATTTGGTCAGAAATCCAAATTCAGGCGTCAACATTGGGGGATGATTGTATGGACTACCCCTGGCAAAATATTGGGGGATTTATCCCCCCCCCCCCACCCCCCACCCCCGGATCTACGCCTATGCAATCCATTCTAATGTTATTTTATGAAGGGTATTCGTCTCTTTCGAAAATTTCCCCGAAAAAGACCTAAACAATTTTTTTGTGTTTTGGGGAAATATAATCTTCAATTGGATTGGCTTTTCTTCCCAGCTACATATACACTTTAAGTACATATCATTAGATTTATACAATTTACTTCGAGGATTATTAAATTTCAAAAATATCAACCAACTCCCGAAGTCAGAAAAATACAAGTCAGCAATAATGATTTGAATAAAATATTATTCTGTTTTGCCAGATGAAACGTATAGCTCAGTATATAAATTATTTATATATTGGGAATAAAAATTAGAATTCCATATTGGTCTTAATCCCTACGATCATTTATTTTTAAAAGCGATCAAAAGCCAGCTGCAGTTCTGGTGTAATTTTCGTTGTATACAAGAACAGCCATACTCAAAGTCAGACTATAGAATAAAAATATTATAAAGTTATTTCAATGTATGAATTCCGATTCTGGCCGTGTCTATATGGCGAAGTAGCCAAATAGATTCTTACGATTTTTTGGTAATTTTGTTAATTATAAATATTTTTAGTGCCACAACAATAATGTACGACAAATTAATAGAAAAGTTTATCATGCTCATAATTATACTCTAACAATGATTAACCAAACAGGAAGACACGTAGCCCGGGTGGCACTTAACACAAATGACCATACGGGTATAATGTTCCCCCGGAAAGACCCCCTTTTTTAATTTCGCAGCTCCGAATGACCCCCTATATTTGATCATAATAGAGTTCCGAAAGACCCTTGATTTTGATAATCTAAAAGATCCCAAAACTGCTCATTTCTCATATTTCTGGGGGGTTTTTTTCAGGCGATTTTCAACCAGAAAGCCACCCAAGACCCTTGATTTTGACTGTAGCTCCAAAAGTCCCCATTTTACTTGTTCGCAGCTCCAAAAGACCCCATTTTACTGGTACGGCGTCAGCTCCCAAAGACCCATCAGTTCAAAATTCCGGGGGAACATACCCACCAAAATTTTGATAAGCCCCCTCCTCCCAGACACGTAGCGCTGGCATATACTCTGTATTTTTGATAAGCCAACCAGGTCCTGTGTGTAAATTACTTGCCAACAATGTAGCTTCAAACAGATGGTCTGATTTTTAGATGAAATTTTCTACTGTATGTTGAGACCGACCTATCATGTAAACAATCTGATTTCAAATTTCGAGATTGCTCCAACAGCTTGAATAGAAACAAAAACATGTAGGCCTATCACAATGAATAGTATATAAGGGGTAGATTTGGGGATGAGGCTACCACGTTTTTTCCCTACTAACGGGAAACGTGTCTCAGGCCTATATTATGTTTGTTTGTTTGTGTGTTTGTTTGTTTGTTTGTTTACCCAGGTTGGTCCGTGACACATGCTAATGTCCGAAATGCTAATGTGAATAATATAATTATGTCACTTTCAGATGCAAAACTTTCAATTTTTATGGAGTTGGCCTAATAAGCCAAATCGGCATTGAAATTTGCAATGCATTGTGGGACAGTTTTGGCAGCATGGGACACTTTGCCCTCTAACCTATCGGGAAAATTGGTTTTTGTTGCGTACAAAATATTATTTAACATGTTTTACTAGATTAGAAATGGTTTAAATAATATGAATATTACATAAACTAATTATTTTAAAAACATTGTTAATGATAACATTGTTACGACGATAAATGAATGAATAATAATAGCAATTTTCCTGATATGTCAGAGGTCAAAGTGTCCAAAAACCTGCTCTATAGGTCACGAGTAAGTGAGACTGTCAATCGGGATACCCACCTTTAATTAATCGTCACTTTATACTGAATGCACTAGAGTTTTATTAATCTAGAACGCCATACTGATGCTATTTTGTTACCGTAAATGATGAAATGTATTTACAGACGATTTAGGCGCAAACATGCCCTGGGGGAAAATGAACAATTTAGTATAAAAATAAACAACTATTTACTGATTTAAAAGTATTTATGTCCGGATTGACGTAATAACACGTTCTGGAAAAAAAAACATATACCTTCTACCCTCTAAAGGTTTTGTAGAAAAAGTACATTGGCATTTATAGCAATTCCGTCCACGCCTATAACATAATGCTACAACATAATATTCCAACTTCTACTTTATAACTAAATTCATAGTCGGTATCGTTAGCGAAGCAAGAGCGATAGATCATTGGCCAATAGGATGAATGGATTCAGACAAAAACAGTATAGGCCTACATCAAAATCGTCAAACCAATTAATTTTTAGCCTGCCTTTTAACGTCCATTTCAAGCATGCCCGGGATGTAGGCCTAAACACAAAATAATTTTGTACACAAATACTCAAACCAAGATGGCGTCCAATATGGCCGACTAAAATCCAACACAGCTATACAGGAAAAACATGTACTGGATATTTGCGAATTCTTCAGTAATTTTATTACAAAACGGTAAATAAATTAAATTAGGTTAATTTTACATCACTTTGTGTTAATTACACTTAATTTTAATTAAAAGAATTGGTAAAACGCTCGAGTATATCGCATTTTTTCCAGGATTTTTTTGATGCATATTATGTAAGCGATAAAAAAAAATTATGAAAACGTGATAAGCATCGTTGCTATCAACAGATATTTGCAGACGATTATATAGGCGCAAACAACCCTCGGGCTAAAAGCAATTTATTATAAAATTGCAGACTATTATTTTCTGAATTGGCGTAATACATACATATTTTTTTGTAATAGCATCAAGTACAAATGTATAAAAAGTACAATGTCGTTATTCATGTATAGGCCTAACTATTTGTACTTTGTTTTGTGTGCTATTTCCATATACTAGTAATGGCATGGAATATGATATTTAGGTATTCAAACTCAATTCATCGTTCGTTTGCTGGCGATAAATGGATTGATCAATAAAAAGAATTGTCGCACAAAGTTCGATATCGCTCATTGCGAAACAAGATATGTTTGATGGGTTATAATTTCGGTCGTAAAAATATTGTAATATAGCATTATAATGTGCTTTTATGTGGGATCAGTCAGGTAGCCTAGATATTTTAAATGGTTTTGAATAATTTTGCTCATGTATAAAACATAAAGTCTGCACAAAAAGTAACTCAGCTGTTATAAATACGCCTATATAGATTCAGAACTAATAATTTTTTTCACAATATTTCAACATAGAGAGAAGGATGATTTATTTACACGCATTTTGATACCCCATTCGTCAAATGTCGTTCAATATCAACAACACAGCAGTGCTTTTACAGAAAAATACCCGAATTTAAAAGTTGCCGTTTACAGCGATCAATGGTTATAATGCCAGCCCTGTAAACACGTAAAGCACGCCATTATCATCGCGCTTACTTCAAATCAATACAAATACCTGCAACTTTTAAATTGGGGTATTTTTCTTTCAAAATACTGCTGTATTGTCAATATTGAACAAAATTGGACAAATGTGGTATCAAAATGCGCGTAAATAAATCATCCTTCTTTTTATGTTTAAATATTGTGAAAACAATTATTAGTTCTGAATCTATAGGCGTATTTATAACAGCTGACTTACTTTTTGTGCAGACTTTATATTATCTACATGCAATTGGATCATTCCAGTTGATATCCATACACCCTATGGAAGACATGACCTTAATCATCCACACAGAAAGTGAATTTCAAATGGGGGTTACTTGAATGAGTAATTTGAAATCTACACCCCGTGTGTGGCAGGTTAAGGTCTTCCTATAATAAGGGGTATATGGATTTCAGCTGGAACAGCCTATTAACAAAGCATATACTGCGTTTTTACTTGGGAATTAGAGACTGTACGTATGTAAACGAAACTTTTTACTGGTTTCAGTGGTTTCAGTGTAGATGTGTGAACAGCCTAAACTATTGTCATGTCATTGATGGCAAAATTATACTTAGAGGAAATTAAATTCACTACAAAATGTTTGGAATTTAAATTCCTCATATTTCAATATAGTGTTTTATGTTGATAGCAAATGATATAAAGAACACCGTTAATCGGCTGCAAAACATTTCTGTGGCACAATCTATACGGGTAAAAATATTAACGAATATACTATCATTACAGCTGGTTGGTGATCGCCAAACATTTTTGGGACACACTTTATTGTATGCATCAATTTTAACGACTGCATCCATTTACAGCTTGCTGGTGGTTGCAGAACAGATGCAACAATATAAACGACTACATTTATTTTAGCTTGCTGGTGGTTGCAAAATACATTTCTGGCTCACATTGTGGACTATAGATAAAACGACAATCGTTTGAGCTTGTTGGAGGTTGCAATATAGTTTTGGGACACACTCAAAGTGCAAAATATAAATGACTCTAAGTATACAATCATTATTTTAATCTTGCTAGTAGGTGTAATACTCCCTAAATGTAAGAGTGAAACCCCAATCTTTTTCAGTGACCTGGAGGACCACTCCCGAACCACGCCATTATAGAATTAGCATATATGGTAAACTTAACTGTCAATGATTTACGAAATGATGATAAAATCTCTTCTAAAATATCACTTTTCAACATAGAATTGAAATTCATATTACTACCTCTTTTCAGAGATTAAAATTTTAATTTCTTGTTGAATAATTCCTCCGATCACTCTTTTGTCAGTCTTTTATATTAACAGAATAAAGTCTACAGAAATCACTAAAATCATATTAACTAAATCTCCACTAACACTTTTCAATATGGCTTTGAATTTTCACTTCTTTTCAAAGATTTAAATTTTCACTTTTTGTCGAGTAGTCCCTCCGACCACTCTTTTGTCACTCATTTATACACTCTTATAATTATTTTACTCAACTTGAGTAAAAAGGTCACAACTCAGCAAATTGAGAAAAAAATCACTCAAATTGAGGAAACAATAGGCCTACCCAACATTGAACTCATATTGATAGATAAAACTCAACATTGAGGGTATTATTTATTAATATGAGCTCAATGTTGACTATATATTATTTACTCAATTTGAGTAATTTTCTACTCAATTTGTTGAGTTGTGGCATTTTTACTCCATTTGAGTAAAATATTTCTGAGAGTGTACGTCTACACCAAAATCATATTAAAGAGCTGCTATAATGGTCTAATGATACGAACACGGTTGCAGAACATTTCTGGGACGCACTCTAATCGTCCAAATATAAACGACTATAATTATAATCATGATAATGCAATCATTTTAACTTGCTGGTGGTTGTAGAACACTTCTGGGACGCACTGTAAGCGCCAATATACACACGACTGCAATCATTTGGGCTTGCTGATGGTCAAACTCCTCCTGCAAATCGCCCTGAATCGTGCACGTGCATTTTCTCCATTAATTTCCCATTTATTGTCATATTGTGCATCATCCCGGGAGATACGACATTATGCGTGATTTTTCCTCATTCAGTATCGAGTGGGATTGAAATGTTAAGCTTTTATCAAATTGACCAGGCTTGACAGATAGCACATATATCCCTTATGTATTTATGAAGGATATAAAAAGGATTTGTAAGAACATTTCGCTCATAAAAACAACTCGATACAATATGATAGAAAAATAAAATAGTTCTGTTTAACTCTAAATGCAGACGACAAGTTTTAAAAAAAAAATTTAAATTCATAAAAATTTCAGAATTGTAAATTTTCAAGACCATATTTGGAATTAGCATGAAAAATGCATTGAAATGAGTACAAACAAGCCTAGTATTGGTTCAGTGGTTCTTAAGCTAGCTCTTGATATTTTCAGAAAATATCTCAAATCTTGGATGTTTTATATATGTTGAACCCCATTGCTAGCACGCAGAGCATTAAGGTTGCAAAGAATGACAGTGGCAGGTTAATACTTTTAAAATCATGACGAAACGTGATAAGAATCATTGCTATAAAATGAACTCGGCTGGAAGCGAGTTTTATAAAACACGTCTCATTTCAATGTGTTTATCAAAATAGGTTGTTTCTCAGGAAAAGGAGCTACATATGACCAATATGAAAGGTTTACAGGTTTATCAATGTTAAATATGGATTAACTCTCTCCACGTGGGTGTCTACTGCTGACGACAAGTTTAAATTTTTTTCAATTCAAAAATTTCAGAATGTAAATGTTCATGACCATATTTAGAGTCAGCATGAAAAATGCATTAAAATGAGTACATACAAACCTAGTATTGGTTCAGTGGTTTTTAAGATAGCTCTTGATATTTTAAGAAAATATCCCAAACCTTAGACTTTCTTTGTTGATTCCGTTTTGCTATCTTCGGAAGATAACACCAGATATAATGCGTTTTACTATCTTTGGAAGATAACACCATATATAATGCGTTTTGCTATCTTCGGAAGATAACACCATATATAATGCGTTTTGCTATTTTCAGAAGATAACACCAGATATAATGCGTTTTCCTATCTTCGGAAGATAACACCATATATAATGCGTTTTGCTATCTTCAGAAGATAACACCATATATAATGCGTTTTGCTATTTTCAGAAGATAACACCATATATAATGCGTTTTGCTATCTTCGGAAGATAACACCAGATATAATGCATTTTGCTATCTTCGGAAGATAACACCATATATAATGCGTTTTGCTATTTTCAGTTCACACCATATATAATGCGTTTTGCTATCTTCGGAAGATAACACCAGATATAATGCGTTTTGCTATCTTCGGAAGATAACACCATATATAATGCGTTTTGCTATATTCAGAAGATAACACCATATATAATGCGTTTTGCTATTTTCAGAAGATAACACCATATATAATGCGTTTTGCTATCTTCGGAAGATAACACCAGATATAATGCGTTTTGCTATCTTCGGAAGATAACACCAGATATAATGCGTTTTGCTATATTCAGAAGATAACACCAGATATAATGCGTTTTGCTATCTTCGGAAGATAACACCAGATATAATGCGTTTTGCTATCTTCAGAAGATAACACCATATATAATGTGTTTTGCTATTTTCAGAAGATAACACCATATATAATGCGTTTTGCTATTTTCAGAAGATAACACCATATATAATGCGTTTTGCTATCTTCGGAAGATAACACCATATATAAAGCGTTTTGCTATCTTCAGAAGATAACACCAGATACAAATATCAATGCATTTTGCTATCTTCAGAAGATCATTTTTTGTTGAAGCCTTTGACTAGCAAACAGAGCACTAGTATCTATCAAGAGCTACATGTGCTTTCTAACTTAATGGACATGTTTCTCTTTGAGTTACACTAGGATCCACAACATGCTCATCTATCAGGGCACAGTTGTTTAACCCCAATGCATTTGTACATTCATTGAATGACCTTTGAAAAGTTGGGTACAAAAACTGATACTCTCCACCTTGAGGTCAAATTTTGCACTATGATTGTTTTATTGAGGTTATTGAACAATGCCATTGGGATGAGATCATTGTGGTCCATAGTGTTATTTCCTCAGCATTTAATGGAGACAACCAAGATTATATTCTACTAATGAAAGCAGACAATATCCTCCGTCACCTTAAGGGGGCGCAAAACCATTTCAGCGTTCCATTAAAACACGAAGTACGGTAAATTTATGAACATATTGGATCCACTTGAATTCATTGCAATTTAAATCGAGTTACTGAAATGCGTACCTTAACATCAGACACTTACCCAGCAAACACAAAACGTTTGTGTTTGGGTTATATTTAGGGTTTTGATTTTGGTAAAAACGCATTAATAACATTACATGTCTATGTAAAGGTCATGAAAACGTTTTAAAAACATTTTATATGAAAACACACTATCACAATATTTTTTAAATGTTGTTAAAATGTTATTGTAAAATAATGTACGATATTTTTTGCAAACATTGATAGTATTTGATTTCTGCAGCTAAAAGAATGGCGTGGGTTTGCAACATTCAGATATGATATATTTACTTTTATCATCATGTGTTAGAAGTTTAATGTGTTCAATTAGTAAAAAGGTTGCGTTTTGCGATCTTCAGAAGATAGCAACAAAAACCAATCTCCGCGTTTCAAAATAACATCAAATTTGTTTTTTGATAACTTCAGAAGATAACATCAGATATAAATATGAATCCGTTTTGCTATCTTCAGAAGATAACGTCAAATATAAATGAATGCGTTTTGCTATCTTCAGGAGATAACATCAGATATAAATATGAATGTCTGTTGCTATCTTCAGAAGATAACATCCGATATCAATATGAATGCGTTTTGCTATCTTCAGAAGATAATATCATATATAAAAAAGAATGCATTTTGCTATCTTCAGAAGATAACATCAGATATAAATAAAAATGCGTTTTGCTATCTTTAGAAGATAACATCAGATATAAATATGATTGCGTTTTGCTATCATCAGAAGATATGGATGCGTTTTGCGATCTTCATCAGAAGATAATATTAGATATAAATATGGATGCGTTTTGCTATCTTCAGAAGATAACATCAGCTAAAAATATGATTGCATTTTGCTATCTTTAAAAGATAACATCAGACATAAATATGGATGCGTTTTGCTATCTTCAGGAGATAACATCAGATATAAATATGATTACGTTTTGCTATCTTCAGGAGATAGCAACAAAAATATTTTTATCGACATAACTGTCAACATACCGTATATACAGAAATTACGTTCGGATGTCTACCAAAAATAGTGATTCAAGATTGCGTTTCGCTACACAGTGGTCATACAGTCGTTTCAATACGTTTCTACAGAAAAGCATTATATATGGCTAAAAAATTTTTAAACATGTGAATATGCAATATAGGAGCAAAGGAAATGATGTGTTTTTATTAAAGACAATAACAGTTTGTTTGTTTGATTGATTCATTGATTAATTGAGTGACTGAATGATTTATCGATTGCTTGATTAACTAATCGCTTGCTTGCTTGTCAAATAAATTTGTGTAAAGTATCTATATTTTGATTGATTCTTATTAGAATCACCGGACCGGAACACAGCCTGTTGTTTGAAAATGTCACTCATAAATCTGTCACGCATTCATTCACCCCAAACATGTCATTGCACGATGACGATCATCACAGGTCATGTATTCCAATTTTCCCTCCAAACACATCACGAGCTAATTACAGTATCCTATTTCTCAAATTTCCGGCTGATTTCAGATTTTAATCAACAAAAGAAAGTCATACCAGCATCAAGGATTAATAGCCCGCCCTGTACAATCCCCTTGCTGATCAGTTTTCAGTTAGCGTAGACTGACCGCCATGATACTCGAGTAATGGTAGGCAGGAGAATTTACTATCGGTAATTGATTCAAATAGTGTCCCAGAGTGCAATGGGGTTTTCAGGCTATGAAATATTGCATGTAATGGGTCCAACCAACAAGTACAATTACCATAAATATAATTTATTAACACCCCATGAATAGGTAGTATTGAGTTTTAACGCCTTTTAAGGCGTTAAAAGGGCGTTCACGCGTTAAAACTCGATATAGGCCTACAGGTGTATGGCACACAGGTGTGTGACATGCCATACACCTGTTAAAAAGGAAAGGCTAAAAAATGACACTTTCTGACTGGCTACCTAATTAACATCATTAGTTGGAAACAATTATGTTATTGGATTCTCGTTTCTATTATTGATTACCCCCCGAGAACTTATGGCTTTCTTATCGCGTTTCTGATTGGTTAAAAACGTGATATATTCATCTGAATGATCAATTAAAATACAGCTTCTAAATATTTAAGCCCAATCCTCTTCAGCCGTATAAAACAGCAGTCTTCTTGTGACCAATCCAACATGGTGTTGAACAAATATTAATATATACTATAATATCTTGCCTTATAACATGATATAATTAACTTGTATATTGAGTTGTAATTGTTTGTATAATTGTATATCAAAAAAAGAAAGAGTTCCACGTAGTATTGAGGAAATCGTGTAACATTAGACATGTAAGATGGAGAGGAAAATGTGAAAGGGGGGGTATTATAAAAAAATTATTGTAAAAATCCGCGTAGCACCTATAGCTTTAAAAGAATATTTAAGCAAAACATAGCACATGGCTTGTTTAAAACAAAAATAAACAAATTAAAAAAGCTTGTTTACGTATTTTTTTTACAAACATGTTTTTGAGACTTTCTTTTTCAGTCTTGCCTTACTTGTTGTTTAACATTATAGCAAATGAAAAGGTTTGACTACAAAAACGATTCTCTTATAAATGCATCTACGCACAGTTTCCACCTCGATACACCCGAGTACACAGATACTTCCAATCGTAAGAGCTGTGTGAGATCTAGTGGAAAATAGGCATATGTGATTGGTTTTTATCAAAACCTAAAGTGTTCCCTTCATCCAATTTGAAAATTTTTTATATTGAACGATTTTCTTTACATTACGTCAATAGATAACGCAATTCAATGTTTATAGCAAGGCGAATGTGGTAAATCTGTTGAAAACGACCTATCCAAGCACAAATTTTTCACCAAAATGTAGGTTTTAATAGTCAAAACCTCAAGTGTTCCTTACAATATTTTTTCAAATTTTATGTCATTAAATGAAAGAGCACACTTATATTGTTCATTTCATAGCTTCATTTCAGTGAGCAATGACCAATTCTAATTCAATTGCAAATCTTTAAGTTACTATTTTCGCCTGTTTTGTCATAGGCCTACGGTTGTAAATTCAATGACTTTGCTAAAGAGCACTTACAAATTGATATGAAAACGCAAAGCATTATAGTATATCTCCACATTCCGTCAACATGTTCAAACCAACACATGAGACTGGATTACATGAAAATTGCCAACTAGCCCAACATCCAATTTTGTACAGAGAAAAAAAAAAGACAGAGTAACAGAAACAACTGGTAATGAGTTGTAAATATCAAGCTCGCAATAATTACACCTTTTACCGCGTTTCTCCTTCAGGCAAAAAACGTGATACGTCAAAATCTCTCCCGATTTTTTTCGGGCAACAAATATGATAAAAATAGCAATTCATTACGATCTTATTAAATTTCCTCCAAACGACCAATCAAATATTAAGTTTGTTCATCTGCCTGTATTAATTCCCTTCTCTCTTGGGTTGAATCACATACGCTAGTGTCTATAATTATATCGTATCTTGTTTACTTCAACTTTCAATTTCGTTCGCTGCATAACCCCTTCAGACCCTGAAGTGTTAGATTCAGAGCATGACGAACCGGGAAGTTTTTCATCTTAGGAGTAGAAAACAAAGTTATTTATTTCTCTGCTATACAGTTTTGTCGTCCCTTTTTGTCACATTCGTAACCTTCCTCTAGTCCGTCCTCGCTATCTTACCTCTCTCTTTCTCCTCTCCTATCCTTCCTCCTCTCCTCCCCTCTCTCTATCTCTCTCTACCTTTAACTTCCTCTCCCCTCCCCTTCTCTCTCTCACCCTGACCCCATCTCTCGGTCTGTAAGTTTGTCTCGCTTGTTTACTCTTTTTCTTTTCTTCTCGTCAGCAGTCTTCTTCACCTCCTACTTTTTCTTCTTCCCATTCTCCTCCTTCTTTCTCCATCATCATTGTCATCTTCTTTTTATCCTGCTGGAGTGCTGCTACTTCTCGTCTACTTCTTATCTTTATTGTCAGTTCTGCTCCCCCTCTTTCTTCATATTCTGCCCACATTATATTTTCTATTTTTGCCTCACCAATCCCTCTGCTCTTGAGGGATTTTGTGATTATCCTTCCCCTTGAGGTAAGGTAGTCAAACACGTAGATTTTTGTTCGCTATTTTAAGTGAGTTTAAAAATAGTTGTCCTACAATTAACTTAAATCATTTGGTGGCCTTTAGTTTACTTGAGCACTCTAACACGTTAAATGGGAAATACTCGATGATGTAACTTGCGCATTACTTGCGCCTTGCGTCGAATTACGCACGCTATGTCGAAAGTTTATAACATACAGGATGTCGAAAATAAGGTTCGTTTATGTCGAATATGAATAAGGTTCGTTTATGTCGAATATGAATAAGGTTCGTTTATGTCGAATATAACCCTAAACCCTAACCCTATGCCCTAGCTGACCTTATTCATATTCAACATAGCAACATTACATTCGAAATAGCATTTCGACATACCCTTCGTGAAGAGCTTATTTCCAAAAACGTGTCAAGTCCACAAACACATGTTTCTGATTTACCTGTGCGATATTGCAATGGGTTGTGATGCTATAGGTATTATAATTTCAGTTGGATACACCATTACAAAGCAAACAGTGGATGAATGCACAGTAACAATACTGTGTGAGGCCTTTGATTCCCAAATGAGAACAATATTCTGCATATTGTTAACCAGCACTGTTGTGTTAAATAATGGCTTGTTGATGGTAGAACTCATTGTTGCTAATGTCAAACTTGTCAAAGTAATTGTGATTGTATCACACCAGTAAATGAGAAACATGTGGCTGTGGACTTTTAAGTCCACAACCACATGTTAAAACACGGTTTGGAAATAAGCTCTTCATATAGAGGCAGGACACCCAGATTTCTGGCACCATTTTTTAATTTTTTTTTTTTTTTTTTTTTGAAATTTGTTTATTTTTTTTTTTTGGCGTCGATGGGACACCGTACTCACGACATATAATGATAAAACAATAGCAAACTGAAAGTAATTTTTATATTTCTTTTCATTTATTGGTAAAAAGTGTATTGCACTTACTAGCTCTGAGATATTTTATTCGACATGATATGTTATATTGACTATTAATTTAACTGTTATGATTGTAACCTTGCTTATAATTTACATAAATACTTGTATTTCATGATTTCATTCAAATACCAAACTGCAATCTCAAAAGAATTTCACTTTTAAATCAGCTACAATAATTTTGCTATTTCAACCTAAAAATGAATACGATAGATTGTTTAGTTCTAAATTCTATGATGTTGAATTATTTAAACTGCCAGACAATCTTTATGAAAATAATTAAAGTGAGAAACACCAATCATGAATTGTGTTCAGTTGCATAACCAACTTGGTCGTTCAGCAGGGGCGAATGCCCGGTCATTGAAAACATTCTATTTCCCCAGTTGTTGAAGGAGAAATCATTTCACAACTAGTTTGATTAGACATCCATTTTCATTCTCCCCGTCCCGATCTGGTCAAAATCATTCTCTATAGGGGCGAATTTCGCTATCCCTCTCTCTTGGTTACGACCGACGCGACCTGATTGACAATTGACATTATTGCTGGAAAAAAGTGAAATTCTTTTGTAAGAATGCAAACGGTTTGATTACATTCAATATTATTGTTCTCTACATGAATAATGAAATAACATAATAATATTAAATTCTATATAACAATCAAGACGATTATTGTAGAGTTATTCAAACAATCGCATTCGCATATCGGCTTTGCAGAGTTTTTTGACAACACCCATAATGACCACTTTAACTGGGTCAAATACGAATGCATGAGTCAGAAGACCCAAGGTGACCGTAAGCAGAAAATGACATAATGTGCTGTAACAAACACCATCCAGGATAATGGCGACAAGGCCACAGATCATCACTGTACAACAGGTTATCAACAAGCACACGATAGTGGCAGGTATATTCAGCAGACAACTTCTGCAAGAACATTTGCTCTCATTGACTTCATCTTCAATGTCAATTATAACCATAGATGAGCCAAGATGCATGTATTCTTGTGTATCGTCAGCATCATCAATATCTTGGGCTTTGCAACAGCAGCAAGAATTGCAGCTTATTTCTGGGAGATATCTCAGAGCTGCTTCACACGAACCGATCACTAGCAATGCAGATAACGAATTAACTGCTGCCTGAATGACTGTATCGGTGGTGATTGAGAATGAGCCCAGATTGACGATGAGAATTTGCGGCAATATGATATCAATGACATCAAGTTCTCTGAAACTTGGTGTAACCAGAGCGAAGAAGGCGATGCAAGCTGCTGTAATAGTTAGCAGCATCAATCTTCGAGGTCGGGTCAGGAATGGCTTGTACGACCCTCCTGGACCCCACAGCCATCCATTTTTGATACACCAGGTCAAGGATTTCATTGCAATGACGACAGGAGTAGTAATGATGGAATATAATGCCATGTCGTTTTTGATTTCGGTTGTATGCCAGCGAACGTTCTCGCCACGGCAGTTGGTAAAGATAGATTGACCGGTTCTTACGTCGGTTATACGAACCCACTGCATACCTCTGTGGAACAAAACAAAAATAGATCAAAATAATATTAAATGTGCATCC
This sequence comes from Amphiura filiformis, assembly GCF_039555335.1. Taxonomy (NCBI): domain Eukaryota; kingdom Metazoa; phylum Echinodermata; class Ophiuroidea; order Amphilepidida; family Amphiuridae; genus Amphiura; species Amphiura filiformis. The sequence goes on from NC_092638.1 coordinate 60,875,261, forward strand.
ACTGATTTTGATTTGCAGCTCAGTGAGTAACTAAAGGTCCTAAAATCAAACCATTCCAAACAGAATTGAAGCAGTGGCGTTGCCAGGGAAGCTGCTACCTCCATGACCTCGGAACATCCTCCCCAGTGAGATGCTGGATACCGTGATATTTCAAATTTGTATTAGACCCTTTTAAACAACTTTCGTCAAAATGGGCCCTCTCCCGCAAGTGACCTTGACCATCCCATCCTCTACCCACCCCTCTTTCCAACCCTGCTGGAAAAATCATCTACGAAACTTCTTCCAAAATTACATCCGAGATGCGTGTGCATGATGGCAAATGTTGATGCTGATAGGGCGTGGCAGAATGGAATCATGTGGAAAAGCAGCGAACTTCAGCTGTCAACGGTAATAAAGCCTAAACACATGGTGACTCTGATGATTATCAATTTATCATTATCACAATGATACATAAATGATCAAGCTTTAGAACCATTCCCGCGAGGTCAATTTTTGAGCAACGTCATTTTCCAGGGCAAGGCATCATGATGATGCCATGATCGAAATGAAAATCCATGCATAGTTTGATCAGTAGCTCGATGATTTGAACAGTTCGTAATCGGCGGGCCTTATAACATCGCGGATTAATATAAATACATTTTATTTTGAGAAATGTCTTGTGACAACTCGCCAGAAGGGTCACAAATTATTATTTAAGTCCTATATACTATGTCTATACTTTATGACACGCACAATAAGACCAGACAAGTCCAAAAAATCACTCTTAACGTGGGTCTACTTTTCGACGTAGTGGTAAAAGCCTAACAATTCCCGCCGATTATTCGAGCTGTTCAAACTATAGAAGTGTTTACAAATCTAATTCCATGACAACAACAGTCTTTGTGGCAATCTTTTTGATTCAAATTAATTTTACAAAGTTAATCTTAAAGTTAGAGAAATAGACTTACGTTTGTGGCAGGGGCTTTGGTATAACAATATTTCCTTCACTCTTTATTTGATAAGGAAAGCACCCTTCCACGTGGATGTGTCGCATGTTGAATGCAATGGGAAGGTTAGACGTGAAAATCATCCGCTGTGCTCTTCCTTTGGGCATATAATTGACGTAATGCCTGTAAAATAACAACGAATATTTTCAAAGTCATGGTAGGCTATAAATTAAGAGAGGTGTCATCATAGGCGACGGACGCTGGGCGACACGACCCCTATATTTTTTGCATTGGGTTCCAACCCCGCCCCCCCCCCCTCATATACATGATATAGAAGAAAAATAAAGCAATACGATATCTTCCTTTTTTTAGCACGAATAATACCAAAGTTTTTGAGCCAAAAATTGCACAAAAATAGCTTGACACCCCCCCCATGTTAATGCTTCCGCCGCCACTTGGTAGGGCTTGTCAAACTGGAATTTGCTAGACGAAATCCTTCATCGTCTACAACTACATGAATATTTTGTGTTATGACCGTATATAATTTGACCACTGAAAAACTTGACCGACTGAGGGCAGCAGTTCAGATATCTGCCCTCTCAAAGAGCAAGACAGTAGGCATATCTGCGAAATTTCATAAATGGCAGTAATTCTCAGTGAAGATGACAAAAAGCAGTAACAAAAATTCCGCTCACTTGATACATAACTAATCAATCTGTATTCCATTTCCAAATATCAGAGAAATCATCGATTGGTTTTTGGATTATACCAAAATGTCTCAGGGGGACTTTCTTTTTGGGAACCCTGAATAACGAAGATATCAAACTCACCAGTTTGTGGAAATAAATGCTCCTCTGAGGCGAATACCGTATCGCGGCACCCATGCTTTCTTGTTCATCTTGAAATCCAATAGGTAGGCATGGACACTCTTGTCATCTTTCATCCCCTCTTTGACAACATCTCTGTATTTGTCAAGATTACCGACTGGTGGTATTGTGTGCCTTTTCTGTAATGAAAGAATAGATACGTCTACATAAGGGACAAGACAGGACTTAAAGATTTCACGTTCCAGAACAAACAATTATTAAGATCCAGTATACTATGCGTGTCTTAATATGTGAGAGCATCTCGATGGTGAGAGGGTCAATATTGGCGAATGGCCCAATCGTCAGAAGGGAATAAGCAAAAGGTTTAAAAGTTAAGATTTAGGGCATTCTATAGGTTAGGATTAGGTTTAGGGCATTCTATAGTCCGTCCATATGCCTTCCTCGAGGCAGTGATTAAGATTCTATGTTGCTCATTATTCTTGTGAGCAACATAGAAGCACTTCCTGGTATCTCAGACCATTTGGTTGTTGCTTTTAGTATTGACATGAAACCCCACCACTGTGTCAAACCTCAGCGCAAGACATTTCTCTTCAAAAAGCTAACAATGACTTGCTAAAAGAAGATGTTTCTAAACTCACGGAAGAATTCCTTGCGTCAAATCCTGAAAATAATAGTGTGAACTCAAACTGGACCTATATCAAGCAAAACCTCACTGAGCTTATGCATAAGCATGTTCCTTCCAAACTGTCTAGTAATAAGCACCATCTACCATGGATTGATCAATCCCTTAAGAGACAGATGCGCAAGCGGGATAAACTATTTAGCAAAGCTCGTAAATCCAACTCCTCCCATGCATGGGCAGCCTGCAAAAATCATCGCAACAAAGTCACCAAAACTGTTCGGCACTCACATACAAAGTACCTGAACGAGGTTGTCGGAGGTTCTTTACAAGAAAACCCTAAGACATTTTGGTCTTATGTTCGCCTCATGAAAACCGAAAACATCAGCATCCCTCCTTTGAAATTTGATGGCAAATTGCATGCCACTGATACAGCCAAAGCATCTGCCTTAAACTCTCAGTTCAAATCTGTGTTCAACGTTGAATCTCCAGTTGACATACCTAGCAAAGGTCCCTCTCCGTATCCAGACATCAGTTGCCTTGATATAGGAGTGGAAGGTGTTGCTAAGCAGTTAAACAACATCAACCCAAACAAGGCCGGTGGCCCGGATGAGCTTCCAGCAAGACTTTTAAAGACCGTAGCATTTGAGATAGCACCAGCAATGCAGTTCTTATTCCAGCAGTCATACAACCAGGGCTGTGTTCCTGAAGACTGGACCAAAGCCATTGTCACAGCCATCCACAAGAAAGGACCAAAATCCAACCCGGGTGATTATCGGCCCATCTCCCTTACATGCTTAGTGTGCAAGGTAATGGAACACGTTGTTTTAAGTCACATGTCAAAACACCTAGCGGATCATCGTATTCTCCTTGACTCTCAGCATGGATTTCGTGAAAAACTGTCCACGCAAACACAGCTTATATCTTCAGTTCATGAATGGGCATCAACTCTAAATCGCCGAGGTCAGACCGACTTGGTCTTGCTAGATTTTAGCAAGGCCTTTGACCTGGTGCCACATTATAGACTTGCTGCAAAATTGGACTTTTATGGCATCCGTGGACCAACCCTGAAATGGATAACAGCCTTCCTCAGTGAAAGACAACAGGCGGTGGCAGTCAATGGTAGTCTCTCGTCATGGGAACAAGTCACATCTGGTGTCCCACAAGGCTCAGTTTTGGGACCGGCGCTATTTCTCTTGTATATAAACGATATAAATCAACATCTCCAGTCCAACATCATAACATCCTCCAGCAAGATCTTGAAACTTTGGCTACCTGGGCCGATACATGGCTTATGTCCTTCAATGTTGGGAAATGTGCCATCATGTCAGTGACCCTGAAGAAAAAACCCAGCCTCTTCCGATATTCCATCAATGCAGAAGAGCTGCAGAGAGTTTCACAGCACGATTATCTTGGCATCACCATTTCTGACAATTTGAATTGGACAGCCCATTGCCAAAAGACTGCAGCCAAAGCAAGTCGCACCCTTGGTATGCTTAGAAGAACACTTTCGCCATGTAGCAGTCAAGTCAAAGCCAGAGCCTATCACTCCTTAGTAAGACCGCAACTGGAATATGGAAGCGAAGCTTGGAACCCATACAACAACTCAGATGTTCAGCGCCTCGAAAGTATCCAGCGCCAGGCTGCACGCTTTGTCTTCCAAGATTTCCGTAGGACCTCCTCTGTCTCAGAAATGATCCAGAAGCTTGGTTGGGACAGCCTTCAAGTCAGACGTCTATACTTCCAATCCGTTATGTTCTTTAAAATCCAATATCAACTTGTCAACATCAGCCTGCCTCCATGTTACCAGTGCATCACATCCTCCATCCGGCATAACCATCCCCTGTGTTATCGTCAGCCCAGTGCAACTATAGATGTCTACAACTATTCATTCTTTCCAAGGACAATTCGTGTGTGGAACAATCTCCCCGAATCAGCTGTGTGTGCGCCCTCCATCTGTGCTTTCAAGCCAATAGCACTGAGTTCAATCAGTGCTATGTCGCCACCGGCCAGCCTGAAGACACTTTAAACCAGCCAGCATACTTTTTACTCGCACCTTCTGATGTACAGCACCAAATTTATGTTTTTAGCACCGCACCGACTGTGAGGTCCAAACAACCCACTTCCAGTTTAGCTCAACGAGCTGTTATAGGAAGACACCCACTGAAGACTGAAGATATTGCTTTTTTTTAACTGTATCTCTAAAACGTAATAATGGTGCATTTTTAGAAAGGAAATGACGGAAGGAATCCAACTAGCATAACAGATTCTTGCAAAAATTAGCATTTTTTCAGAAATCACAAAACTTGATTTTACTTTCCTGCCTCGAGGAAGGCATAAGGACTTAGAATTAGATTTAGGGCATTCTAGGTTTGGGTTAGGGCTAGCAAAGGGTAGGGTTTCTGTTAGAAAGAGGATTATGTTAGGGGTAGCGTCATAGTCAGGATTAAGTCAGGGTTAGGTTTAGTGTTATGTAAGTTTAGGATTAGGATTTGGGCATGGAGACCCCTATATTATAGGTTATAGTCAAAAGATTAGAGTGTATAAGAACATTATTGGTTTTCAGACTAATGTGGGACTACCGACAGTGAGTGAGTCAGTCCGTCAGTCAGTCAAATCAGTCAGAAACTCGGGTGAGTGAGTAAACTCATGCAGTGATTCAGTGAGACTGAGAGAGTGAGTGAACTTACCCAGCATGCATTGCACCAATCCACCAGGCGGGCTAGAACTAAAATGAACCCGTAAATGCCAAGTGTGGTGGCAATAATCGGGACTATGCCAAGAAACACGGCAGTCACCAAATCGATGGTCACATCAGACTCGTCACATCCATCAACAGTTAAAACACTCGTGAGCGGTAAAGTACCGCGTAGACGCTGTAAAAATGCGTCCATCTTCGAGTGAATCTGTGGAGAAAGACAGAAAACATTGATAATAATTAAATGATAATAATAAATTAGAGACATCTCTTTACTTATTTAAAAATTTACTCAGTTACTCGAATTGCTTATTCACGAGACATTGACATTCATGACATTGCAAAACATGACGCAATTGGTGTAGATGTGGAACATAAACAAATGGACCAGGCCCAAAAATATGTGCCAAAAAATCAGTGTCCCTCTTTTAATCTTGAACTGCCAAAACATGATGCTTGTTCTAAGGCTTGCTTAAACATGATTTACCCCCTCTCTATAATTCACCCGAGTATGTATACATACTTTAATATTGTACCGCCTGTAACCCTACAACGTTATGCCTAATAGTAATAATTCTCGCTATTCGCAATAAGGGCGCCGCCAGCGGTTTGCGATGTAATCGTGATTAATCATGGGAAAATCGTGATGTATCATGGGAAAAGGTCGACATCAAGTCCGCGCAATACGAATATTACCATGCTATTACATAGGAACACGTGACAATATTTTTAGTTTGTCAATATAACGGTATTACACGCAAATCGATAGAGAAAAAATTAATTGTGCACATTTCAAATCACATTATTAAGTATTATTGAGTATCGATTCGCGTGTAACACCTTTATTTTGACAAACTATAAAAATATTGTCACATGTTCCTATGTAATAGCATGGTAATATTCGTATTGCGCGGACTTGATGTCGACCTTTTCCCATGATACATCACGATTACATCGCAAACCGCTGGCGGCGCCCTTATTGCGAATAGCGAGAATTGCCAAAAAAGTTTTGGCAAGTCGGAAGGGGAACGAAGATATTTTAGCAAATCATTTTGCCCTCTCTCCCGTTACACATAATTATTACTTAGGCCTAATGCCCTGCAATGGCCAATGTTTTCCTCTTTTTTTCTTTGAGTTTAGGAGGAGCTGCTGGTGGAGTCCTCCTCACTGGAATAATGAACTTTAGGCCTATCTGGTAACATTTTGGTGATCTTTGTTCAGCGCTTTGATAAATTTTAAAGGCGCTTTATAAATATCTTGATGTATGTATGTATGTATGTATCTTTTCCTTTAGACCACCAGGGACTAACTTTAAGGGACGCATCATTAGATTCTCAAGGGGGTAGGAAGTTTTGAAAAAAACACTTTCCCCACCAACACACACAAAAAACTTTCCCCACCTAAGTCACAGCGTATAAATGCATGGAAATTGCTATTAGTTTTGCATCAAGGTTTACTTTTGCATCAAGGTTAAACAGTTGTCAAACACTTTGAAGTTATCCCATAATTTCCCTCAAAAAATGAATGTATATCGGAAGGAGTGCAGGGCTTCGATAAACATGATAAATGAGGGAAATTATGGGATAAATACCAAGGTTAAATCAACTTTATGAAAACAAGTGAAAACAGCTATTTTGCTAGGAGTTTTTGTCTCGAAAAACAATTTAAAAATTATCGGAAAAGCAAGAATGGAAAAGCAAAAATGACCGTATTCGTGGAGGCCATGTTCCTAAATAGCTGCAGCATGCACGACCGTCAGTAACTCCCGCGACACACATATGACATGAAATTATCAAAATAACACAACCTTTAAAACGACTATTATTTACAAATTCATTATTGTTAGCAAGGAAGGTGGTCCAACTTACCTTAGGCCTATATTAACTGTTTTCTCCGTTGGTTGAAAATTAATTAAACAACTTTTATGATAATATTTCGATAAGATAAATTCGCTCAGACTGATAACTCAACGAAAGCCCGCCAAGACGTGTCTGCTTTGTTTAGGTTTGTTTGGTAACCAAGCACGTAGTTGCGTACCAACCATTCTTCACGCAATGCGCAGTGCGCTTGCACGCATTATAAACGCAGATTATTGCACGCGCGCCTGAAGCATGCGCAATTGGTTTGTCTTTTTTTTTTCACGGCCACAAACCTCAGAAAACTTCACGCAAAATAGGTGTCATTTTTTGGATCATAAGTCAAGTTACCTCTTGTTTTGAATAATAAATTTTATATTTTTATTATACATGTTATAAATGAATATTCGTGTATCCTTTTCAAATGTGTAGAGATCGTCATGTATAAGTTTTAGTAAACCACCGGATTAAAACTTGCTTTTACAGTAAAACACGATTCTCAACACTTATTTTTCACAATATTTGTGAAAAGGTGTGACTAAAATTTTTTCTTATTTCAATTTCGATTCCATGTGCCTAAATTTAATGACTGAGTGGGCATTGTATACTGCGCCAAAAAAGTATCCTTATTCTTGAAAAATTAATCACAATTTCAAAGTTACAAGCATTTGATTAGACGAAGGTCCAGTTTTAAAAGTGACAAACTGGCCTATTCAAAACTCCACAGACTAGACATCTTGTTTGAGAGTGGTGAATGGCTAATTTATGCGTACCTTTAATTTAAAACAAAAGGAACAAAAGAAAACTGAAACAAAAAATAACAAATAAAATGAGAGTTATGAAAAGTACAGAGAAATAAAAACTAAGATAAAATCTGCTTTAAATAAAGCTTCATTGAAGAAACTGTGTTGTCTTTTTGTAGCGCTTGTTTGAATCTTTTTGCGCCGTGTATCATGTGTAATAGGCTAGTTTGTCACTTTTTAAACTGGACCTTCGTCTATTCAATTGCTTGTAACTTTACTTCTTGAGGTCACATTGGATTCAATGTGGTGTCATAATGTGCAGGATTAGATAGTGCATCTATTAAAAACAAATTTACCCCAATATGGTTGAGTTTTGAAATTGTGATTATATTTCCAAGTATAAGGATACTTTTTTGGCGCAGTATATAATAACAATCGTCAATGACTGTGATAACAATAGTCCGCGAGTGACTAGCGTTTTGAGTGCTGTGTCTGCAAATGAAATCGCCAAGGACACTTATATAATAGTGTGGTACTTCAAGATACTTTGTACCGAACTGGTGATTCGGAAATACATATTCAATTATTATATAATATACCTGTATTTACCATTCAAATTCAAAATCAAATCATCATTAATGTAAAATGTCTGAAGATAGGTTCAGATTTTTCTAATCTAACTTTTAGCCGAAACCATTTCATTTTGGGCCAAACTGAAGTACAATCTAAATGTGTTGATTTAGAAGTATAGGCTACAAAAGTTCACGAATGAGTAAACCCTCTGGAGTCTAACATGGCAAAAGAAAAACAATACAACACCAAAACGATCAAGCCAACAAACAAAGCTAAACAAATAAACAAATAAAACGACTAATGTGTTTGACCATTTCGGTCATTTTGAATTCTGCATAGAAATGATCTCAGTTGAATGTCATCGCATGTATTGGGCTATTCTATTTTAAATCCACACTACCCCTGTGGAAGAATGTGGAAATTTCTTTAACAGGTGGAGTATGTTTTCAAATGTAATTGGTAAGAGTTAATTATTTTGAACTGAACCCATACTCCCCCTGTATTGTGGCTCAACCTATATCTTTCACAATTGGAGTGAGTATTTCAAATGGAAGTTACCCAATTGCCTATTCTATTCAAAACTTATACTCCCTCCGTGGAAGACTTTAGCTAAACCTTCCACAGGGTAGTGTGGTTTTTAAACGGAATAGCCCATTTAGTTTCAGCCCATGACGACTGTTATTTTCTTCTGTAATGTAATTTTAGAAAGTTATGTTTTCCCGAAGAGTTGCAGACTATTTTAAATATCGTTTAAATTACAGAAAACAGTATCAAGACATGTATGTCGTACCTGAACAGAAAAAAGTATTTAATGTGGTGTACCGCAAGGGCCAATATTAGGTCCATTGATCTTTGTGTTTATGATAAAGCAGTATATACTAATATAGTTCTTCTCCTGTTCTACAATCTAGAATCCATATGCCAAAACTACAATTCAAAATCAGATAATGAAAATGACTTGGTGAACAAGAACCTTTTTGAATCGGCTATATGATTTGGACATTTGGTTGAAAATTTACTTCAGTTAAGGGATCTAAAATGAGCGTCTATTGCGTTTCGACAGTATTTTTGTGGGACATGAGAGCACCTCAGACCTATCGAATTGCATTCTGAATACGAAGCATGTCTTTCTGATATCAAATAATTTTCATTTTTTTAAATCACAATATAATACAAATTTTATGACAAATTATAAAAATTGATATTTTCAAATTTTGATATATAACAGTCCTCGAAGTAAATTATATAAATCTAATGATATATTCTTAAAGTGTATGTAGCAGGGAGGAAAAGCCGACGGTCAATTGAAAATTTTGACCGTTCATATTGAAGATATGGATTTTTTTCCCAAAAGACCTAATTTTTTTGGTGTTTTGGGAAAAAAAATCCATATCTTCAATACGAAAGGTCAAAATTTTCAATTGATCGTCGGCTTTTCATCCCACCTACATACACTTTAAGTATAAATCATCAGATTTATAAAGTTTACTTCAAGTACTGTTAAATATTAAAAATATCAATTTTAATGATTTGCCATAAAATGTGTATCAAATTGCGAATTTCAAAAAATCAAAATTATTTGATATCAGAAGGACATTCTTCGTATTCAGAATGCAATTCGATATGTCTGGTGTGCTCTAATGTCCCAAAATAAATACTGTCCAAACGTTCATACCCCATCCCTTAAGTAAACTACTAAAAAATAGTATTACGTTACTTGGCCATTTTTTTTTTCATTTTAAGAGCGTTCTTACTTATTGCGCTGCGCTGTGTCATTACAAAAGTCTATCATTGTTTTTTGAGCCAAAGTATATATGGCTCTTTTATGTACTAGGATCAACATATTTCAGTCTAGTCCTCTTTCTCACCAACCTCCTTAAGGTTATACGATGTATTGTTAGTCGAAGCAGCAGAAAAAAAAGTAGTTCACAGCATCTTTGCGAATGGTAGCGAGCTTTAGCAAAAATTGCATTGCTCAATTCATAGCGAGCGTGTAGAATAATTCAAATATCACAGACATATTTTTGTAGGTCCTATGGTTTTTGAGTTATGTTGTAAAGAGGGCTGAAACAACAACACTTTTGTAAAACGTACATAACTCATTAACAACAATAAATTAAGCAAGTTTTCAAAGTACCGTAAACGTTCGCCTAATGGCGCTTTGGAGTTCATGGAAATGAGAGAGCGCCATCCCTGTAAAAGCCGACTATTATCACTGATCATTAAGGGTACGTGTAGTTAAAGGGTGAAACCTATCGACACATACAATTATGAACAAGATCGAACAAACTTGTTCATGATAATGCGGTAATCATTCACCTGATACGTTCTGTCCCAGTGAGCAGAGTATTAGACTATAGTGCGAGGATAAAGAGAACTTGTGGAGAAGATTGATGGTTCGAATCTCATGCAGTAATTTCTGACAGATTATGATGTCTGTCAATGTTTTTTTTTCTGATTTGAGGAAATTTTATTCTCTATTTTCTTGATTTTATCTTTAACATTGTTTATATAATTTTATTATTTTATCTTGTATGTGTCTTTTTCATGATTTTTGTTTTATCGTTTCATTTTAGAGTAACTCAATCCATTCAATCAAAAGTTGTAATGAACCAATTTGATTGTATAGGCATTTGTTATGTGTGTGAGACGAACTGTCGACAAGTCTTTCAATTCGCGCGAGTGAGGTATATCATTTTATTCGAAAGGGGGGGGGGGGTCCCCCAAATATACGGGGGTCATAAAGTCTTGGAAAGAATAATAGGAGGGGTCATCAAATGTTTTATGACCAAAATGTAGGGAGTCACACGATGACCACAGAAAGTGTGTTATTTTATTCAAAAGACTGATTTCAATACAATTTTGGGGTTTGGGATCATAAAATTTTTGTTGCCGAAATTTTTGGTGCGCAATTTTATTGACGCAGACTTTTTGTAAATTTGGGACAAAAAAAAAAAAAAAATGATAGCCCTCTAAGATTTCGGGGAAGAAACCGGTTCAAAGCCAATCCATAAACGCAAGGCCTCTATAACTATCATTGAATACTGGCTAGGATTCCACAACACAATGAGAACATGTTATAAGGTGCTTGGAAGGCACATAATACCACAATGGCTTTCCATATTATGTGCACTCAACAACTATTCAGTATCGAAGCCCGGTATCGAAGTTACGTAATGTTACTATGTCAACGGGATCACGCACTTAAATAATGAACCATGATCGAAACAATCAGTACACAAAAAAGGCATACCAAAATAGCGTGATCGTAATGATCGCCATACAAACAGTGCTTGGTTCCGATACCATCACGGAGTTACGTAACTACTTCGTGGTCTGATAGTTATATGATCAATGGTCTGATCTACTTGGGTTCGATCCTTTTAAGAAAAGAAAAATAGCTGATCATTTATAAGGCTGCGTTCACATAGAAGTATACTATTCGGGTATACGGTGCACGTTTTGTAGGTGCACGCGTATAGCTTAAATCGAGCAATGCAATTCCATAGTACCGGGTCACATAAGGCTACGATCAGATAGAAGTATACTATTCGGGTATACGGTGCACGTTTTGCAGGTGCACGCGTATAGCTTAAATCGGGCAATGTAATTTCATAGTACCGGGTCACATAAGGCACTACTCGAAAAGGCCGTATACCTGCGTATAGTATAGTATAGCATGTATAGTGGAAATCGTGCGTGGTCGATTTTAGTGCAGCGTATACCGTCCTAATTTTAAAACTAAACCATATGTGGGTAAATTCATTTTTTTTGTAATAGATGCACTATCTAATTCTGCACATTATGACACCTCATTGAATGCAATGTGACCTCAAGAAGTAAAGTTACAAGCATTTGATTAGACGAAGAAAATTGGTAAACTGACCTACAAATGTATACTCGCTATTAGCTATACGAAATACGCTCATTTGACCAGGCTGAGTTCACATAGTATACTCCTATATGAACTCAGCCTGATCGAATGAGCGTATTTCGTATAGCGAATACCGTATACCGTATACTTCTATGTGAACGCAGCCTAATGCATAAATGAATAAAGTAATGTAGTTACACACTTTGAAACATTGAGGCCGTTCTATTTTTCAAAGGTCATTTAACTGTTAAATGTAGTGGAATATATCACGCATTGATAGGTAGCAGGTGGAGTAATTAATTTTGTCAGTGGTTTTTGTTGCCGTTTGTTCGCAGTGCCTATTTATCTAAAAAAAATAAGAAAATTAAAATTAAATTTAAAAAAATTCACAATATTCGTTCGTAAAATGGGGACAAAATCCAAAACTTTTCTTGACCCTTCTTCACATAAAAGTGGGGGCAGAAATCAAGATTCGAACAAGTACCATTCACCATTCAAGGCGCACCCTCTACCGACTGAGCTAACGGGTCAGACAATAGAAGGGTGTAATTTTGAACTGAAGAATATTAAAAAATTATGAAGAAATTACAATGTTATAAAAAGATTTACCAAAATGAGTTAGGTATAACGTATGAATCGATTTACAAATTAAGTCCAATGGCACTTTGAGAAAGAATACCTGAAGAAACCCCAAAGTTTGCTGCTCCAGCAACTAACCTAGTGACCTAAAGTATTGGGTCATGTCACGATATTTTTTTCTGAGGCATTATGTCCAGGTTGCTCAATTTAACATACACGTATCCTTAATGCTGTTGAGATTTTACAAGGATGGCGCTCTCACATTTCTAAGAATCCAAAAGCGCCATTAGGCGAACGTTTACGGTATATGATTTGTAGAACGAACTTTTGCAAAAGACTAAAGTGTTATTTTTAAATAATATATTGATTCAGATAATGAAAATCGACATTAGTATTCTTGTCAGTCATTATTAATATTGTTTCAAATCTAGTCAAGTGCAATTATTTAATGTCTTCATTTGTTTTCATGTTTTTAATATTTTAGTCTCTAAATATATGCAACTCTCATTTTAATGTAAATGTCATGCAATTCTGCCGATGGGCTACAACTCGATCTTGAATAAATATACAATGAATGAATATGAATTGTTGTACATGATTAGCAAAATCACTATAATGAAATTGTTTTTCACTTACCCTTTTCGTATAGAAAGTGACTGAGGTCTGGACTGCGTTGTGTTCAGTTATATTCCAAATTCTGTGATCCTGAATGTACGAATCCCGTGATCAAATTGTATCAGATATTTCACAAGAAGTCTGGTCGTAAAAAAAAGAAAGCAATGACAACAATGAGTTACCTTGTGAATGACTTTGATATCTACATGACCCGAGTATACCAACAATAGGCCTATATTGAATAATATTTGCACACGTGGATCTGTATCAATGAATAGAATTAAAGTATCAGTTGCTAGTTGTCAGATTCATAATAGCCCAAATCTATAAGCCTTTTTTGGTTGCTTGACTCCAGGCATGGAAGAAGTGGAGCTGCGAGATGTCAAAAATCTAATGTTCTCTATAGAGAATTAAATTGGAGTGGGCAGAACTTCCAGACCGTGACATGTTTCAATAAACCGGTATACTAAATTATATCGATACATTTTCTATAGTAATAAAAATGCTTATTATAATAATTCATTCGATTGAATCGCCTTCCCATCATACCTATAATTATAACAAGGACATAATCTGATTTAAAATTCAGGTCTGAGATAATACTTCCTAAAAACTCATCCCTTGACTAGGGGGTTGAAGTTGTGGTCGAGCGATTTTTTTTCGGCAGTGATAATTTTTTGTACACTGGCTATTTTTTTAATTTTCATGCATATATCGGTGGGATTTTTTAGAGCTTGCCAAAATTGCTTGCCTTCCTTTCGGCTGGCTAAAAAGCCCCCCCCTCTATTTTACCCCTCCCCGGGTTCATAATTATGCACAGCCCCTTTATACAAGTTGAGGCTGATTAACAAATTGTAGTCTAAATTTAGATTAGATCAATTGTAATCTATTAGATTTGGAATTTAAGTTCGGATTAATCCCTCATCGCAATCTAATTTTACTTAATTAATCTTAAGAATTATAGACGGACATAATATAGCAAGGGCTATGTGTGATTTAGCTCAATCTCACGAGATGCATCATGGGAAGTTTAATTTTCTGTTGTCATTTACATGATTACGCCTGCACAACGCCTACTGGTCCGAGATATATGAGGTATATGGCTTAAGGTGGTCGAGCATGGCCTAGCGGTGTTTACACTTCATATATTGAGACAAATAAAGTTGACACATACAAGCAAGGCCGTAGCAAGTGGGGCGGCCGGGGATGCCATCATGGCCGCCCCACTTTTTGAGAAATTTGTTATGTTTTTCTTTATATCTTTATTTCAATTTGGGCATATATTTGTAATTTGGCCGCCCCACATTTTTAGTAGATCACAAAGTTTGACATAATTAATGGGTGTATGTAATTTCCACCTCACGTACATTATTATTGGCATTAACTTCAAGAAATTAGTATTAAACGCAGCTATATTCAGGGTCGCCGATTAGCTCAAACAGGGTCATATCAAAAATAAGTCTCGTTTGTTAAACAAATGGCATTTTTACAACAATATCAACTACCGTAAAAATTCGACAGTTAGCATACAGCCTGTCTCAAGAAAATTGTGCAAGTAAAAAGCGCCCTCTTTGGCGATTAGAAAATAACGTTATGACATGATGCTTATTACATCAACGTAAAGGGCGTAGTCTTAGCTCTCAAATGCCGTTTGTTTTGTTCCATTTGCTTGTTTTAATCGCAATTGTGCCACTTTTATTAGGGAAGAGGGCTGTACATGTAAATCAATGATAGCATCAAGTTTATCAAGAATTCCTTCGTGAAATCAAAAAGAATGCATCCCGGGAATGCATCAATTACACAACAATACAAAATTGTTTTTACAATCTTTACTCTTTTATCATGATGAGTTTTTGTACCCAAATTTTCAAAGGTCATTCAATGAATATACAAATGTATCGGGGTTAAAGAACCGTGCCCTGATATATGAACATGTTGTGGATCCTAGTATAAGGCTTAATTAGAATCAAATAACTCTGCTCAAAACCTGGGAAAAATCAGCGAAGCTTGGGTGGGAAAAATGCACCTTGCTCGAAAAAGACTCCAGGCCCTATAAAGTGCATACAGGGGTCAAATTTCTAAATTGCTCACATCTTTTTATACACAAAGCTAACTGCTCTGATCATAAGGCACCCTTCACAAACATTTGTAACAGAGGGCCTGATGCAAAAAGAAAAATTCATTTATTTTTTTCAGGGTCCCCCTTTCGGACCTAAAATTATTTTCAGGCCCCCCCCCCTTTTTTGGCCATGAAAACTGAACGTCAACCCCATAGAAAATAGTGTAATCTGGTGTTCTATGAGAAAAATTAAGGTGATATTTTTAAAGCCCCCCCCTTCAGAGCAGAGGCACACAAATGTTCAGCCCCCCCCTTTTTTTTTTTTTTTATCAGGCCCGTTACAAGTGTTTGTGAACGGTCTCTAAGGCTGCGTTCACATAGAAGTATACGGTATTCGGTATTCGCTATACGAAATACGCTCATTCGTTCAGGCTGAGTTCATATAGGAGTATACTATGTGAACTCAGCCTGATCGAATGAGCGTATTTCGTATAGCGAATATCAATATGTCAGTTTACCCATTTTCTTCGTCTTATCAAATGCTTGTAACTTTACTTCTTGAGGTCACATTGCATTCAATGAGGTGTCATAATGTGCAGAATTAGATAGTGCATCAATTAAAAAAATGAATTTGCCCACATATGGTTTAGGTTTTTAAAATTTGGACGGTATACGCTGCACTAAAAATCGAACATGCGCGATTCCCACTATACTATACTATACGCAGGTATACGGCCTTTTCGAATAGCTCTTATGTGACCCGGTACTATGAAATTACCTTGCTCGATTTAATCTATACGCGTGCACCTTCAAAACGTGCATCGTATACCCGAATAGTATACTTCTATGCGATCGTAGCCTTATGTGACCCGGTACTATGAAATTGCCTTGCTCGATTTTAACTATATACGCGTGCACCTGTAAAACGTGCACCGTATACCCGAATAGTATACTTCTATGTGAACGCAGCCTAACGATTCAAAAAGTGTGCTATTCGTCGAGGCTATTTCATTCTGGACCGTTATCACAAAACACTCACGGGATTGTCCCTGCTTCTTGTTTTATGGACCTTACAGATTCGATGTAACATATCTACGTTATATTAAATCTATTCCTATTCTATTTCCATTAATAAAAGTTCTAACGAATGTTTGATGACGTAAAATCGATAATATATTTCTACCAGATATTCTATATACTATGTAACATATTATCGATTTTACGTCATCAAACATTCATCAAATATTATACGTCGAATACTCGGAGTCTGTAGCGGCCTTCACTTTTTAAATGGACTGAATTGACTCATCAGCGGACCATGAGAAGTTGTGGATGATCTCAATGGACCATAATTAATCTTTCGTGCATGACATATAGAGTGAAATAAACCGATTTCAGTTCACATCCACTAATGTCTATTCCGGCTCCAGTGACTGACACCTCGATAATTTCCATGGTCCTTTGGATGCAGTAGCATTTTACCTTTGACAAATTAATGTAACCGGACTGTAACATAGGTCTAATCCTAGCTACCCAGGCCAATATGCATGAGGTGTCACTGAAATTGGAACAGATAAAAATAATCATGCAAATGACTTTAGAAGCTGTCGTATTTGGCAGAGAGATAGTAAGTTATACATGAGCTGATATATATAAGTCGCGTGTTCACACGGTCGAACATAAGTCACTTATTACCGATAATAAGTCACTTATGTCCGACCGTGTGAACACGACTATGGGACTATGGAGACATTTCAACAGAACCAGGAACTTGTTCAATGACAGAAACCCCAGTCCCTTGTGCAGTGAAAAAGTGTAGTTCAACTTTACACAGAAGGTCAAGTTAAAAATTATTCCAACTCTCACAGCCACTCCTTTGGCCATACACTAGGATCCACATCATGTTCATCTATCAGCGCACAGTTCTTTAATCATGTTAATCCCAATACATGTGCACATTCATTGAATGACTTTTGAAAATGTGGGTACAAAAACTCATACTCTGCAACTTGGGTCAATTTTTGCACTATAGTTGTTTAATTTAGGTTATTGGACTATGCCATTTTTTTATTATGTATAAAAAGGGGATAAAGAACAAAAGAACACAATATATCATATACTGCTAATCTGCAGGAAGGGATTCAATCGATTAAAGGCCCATTCAATGATTTGCTTATCCGATTGATCGTAAAAATCATCAAAATCCAGATTTTGGTACCTTTGTCATTGTCATAGTTGTGCTAACATGGCCTGCTAATGGTTAAGACAAAATAAGGCATTTACATGAATCTGTAATTTATATACTATACATAGTATAAAAATGCTGCCATTTTCTTTGTTTTTTGCCAATTTTTTTATTTCAAAAATACCAAACAACAATTTGAATGACTTATCCTTCACTTTTAAGCAATAAACAATTTTAATTGTTTACCATTTCGCTGGGATCCCTGAATGGGACTTTAAGGTATTATGTATGGTATTATGCGACCAGGTAGCTTAGTTTTTGAAAAATTTTATGATGATTTTTTTTCTTCACAATTTGCATTAGCTGCGTGATAGAGACCCCTGACAAATTGTAAAATTTTCATGGTAACAGAAGTTACTCCAGAAAATTAGAATTTTACACGTGTTTGTTTTAAAACGTCAAAGCACATCTGATTAACAGCGCGAATCTGATGAAGTGATGTATAAACTACTTACTAATAGGCCTAAGGCTGAGTTCACATAGAAGTATACGGTATACGGTATTCGCTATACGAAATACGCTCATTCGATCAGGCTGAGTTCATATAGGAGTATACTATGTGAACTCAGCCTGATCGAATGAGCGTATTTCGTATAGCGAATAACGAGTATATCAGTTACCCATTTTCTTCGTCTTATCAAATGCTTGTAACTTTACTTCTTGAGGTCACATTGCATTCAATGAGGTGTCATAATGTGCAGAATTAGATAGTGCATCTATTAAAAAATTAATTTACCCACATATGGTTTAGGTTTTTAAAATAAGGACGGTATACGCTGCACTAAAATCGAACACGCACGATTCCCACTATACTATATACTATACGCAGGTATACGGCCTTTTCGAATAGCTCTTATGTGACCCGGTACTATGAAATTACCTTGCTCGATTTAAGCTATACGCGTACACCTGCAAAACGTGCACCGTATACCCGAATAGTATACTTCTATGCGATCGTAGCCTTATGTGACCCAGTAATGAAGTTATTTCTCGTTTGGTCGTGCACCTGCAAAACGTGCACCGGTATAGTATAAAAGGCGATCGCAGCCTCGTGGGATGGAAGCGTGGCTATAGGCTGCGTGCACGTATTCGAAGCTGCAAGGTAATTTCAAACGTCACATGCACTATTAGAAAAGGCCGTATACCTGCGTATAGAATTATGGGAATCGAGCTTCAATTTTATGTGTATACCATCCTAATTTTAAAATAAACCATATGTGGGTAAATTCATTTTTTTAATAGATGCAATATCTAATTCTGCACATTATGACACCTCATTGAATGCAATGTGACCTCAAGAAGTAAAGTTACAAGCATTTGATTAGACGAAGAAAATTGGTAAACTGACCTACAAATGTATACTATACTCGCTATTAGCTATACGAAATACGCTCATTTGACCAGGCTGAGTTCACTTAGTATACTCCTATATGAACTCAGCCTGATCGAATGAGCGTATTTCGTATAGCGAATACCGTATACCGTATACTTCTATGTGAACTCAGCCTTATGTAATGGTTAGGTACTTGCCTTTATAGTGCATGAGGTCCCGGTATCGATTCTCGGCGGTGGTTATTTGCTGGGATATTGACTCGCGGAAAAATGTCTGATGATATAAGTGCTGATATAACTAAGTGTTGATAAAGTAGATATACCCTACTGATATAAATGATATTCATGAAGTTAATATTGGTGTTGATGAAGTAGAATCTACTGCTGATATTGGCCATTTACTGCTGATTTTGTGTTCATGAAGTACCTATTGATTGTTTTGATGAAGTAGAAATAGCTACTGCTGATATTGGTGTTGATGAAGTAGAAATAGCTACTGCTGATATAAGTGCTGATATAAGTGTTGATAAAGTAGATATACCCTACTGATATAAATTGATAAAGTAAAAATAGCTACTGCTGATATTGGTGTTGATGAACTTAAATAGCTTCGGCTGATATTGGTGTTGGTGAAGTAGAAACAGCTTCTGCTGATATTGGTGTTCTTGATGAAGTAGAAACAGCTACTGCTGATATTGGCGTTGATGAAGTATAACTAGCTACTGCTGATATTAGTGTTGATGAAGTATAAATAGCTACTGCTGATATTAGTGTTGTTGAAGTAGGAATAGTTACTGCTGTATTGGCGTTGAATGAAGTAGAAATAGCTACTGCTGATATTAGTGTTGATGAAGTATAAATAGCCACTGCTGATATTGGTGTTGATGAAGTAGAAGTAGCTACTGCTGATATTGGTGTTGATGAAGTAGAAGTAGCTACTGCTGATATTGGTGTTGATGAAGTAGAAGTAGCTACTGCTGATATTGGTGTTGATGAAGTAGAAATAGTTACTGCTGATATTGGTGTTGATGAAGTAGAAATAGTTACTGCTGATATTGGTGTTGATGAAGTAGAAATAGATCCTGTTGATATTGGTGTTGATGAAGTAGAAGCAGCTACTGCTGATATTGGTGACCATGAAGTAGAAATAGATCCTGTTGATATTGGTGTTGATGAAGTATAAATTGCCACTGCTGATATTGGTGTTGATGAAGTAGAAGCAGCTACTGCTGATATTAGTGTTGTTGAAGTAGAAGTAGCTACTTCTGATATTAGTGTTGATGAAGTAGAAATAGCTACTGCTGATATTAATGTTGTTGAAGTAGAAGTAGCTACTGTTGATATTGGTGTTGATGAAGTAGAAATAGCTACTGCTGATATTGGTGTTGATGAAGTAGAAATAGTTACTGCTGATATTGGTGTTGATGAAGTATAAATAGCTACTGCTGATATTGGTGTTGATGAAGTATAAATAGCTACTGCTGATATTAGTGTTGATGAAGTATAAATAGCTACTGCTGATATTAGTGTTGATGAAGTAGAAGTAGCTACTGTTGATATTGGTGTTGATGAAGTAGAAATAGCTACTTCAGATATTAGTGTTGATGAAGTATTAATAGCTACTTCTGATATTGGTGTTGATGAACTATAAATAGCTACTGCTGATATTGGTGTTGATGAAGTATAAATAGCTACTGCTGATATTAGTGTTGATAAAGTATAAATAGCTACTGCTGATATTGGTGTTGATGAAGTATAAATAGCTACTTCAGATATTAGTGTTGATGAAGTATTAATAGCTACTGCTGATATTGGTGTTGATGAAGTATAAATAGCTACTGCTGATATTGGTGTTGATGAAGTATAAATAGCTACTGCTGATATTAGTGTTGATAAAGTATAAATAGCTACTGCTGATATTGGTGTTGATGAAGTATAAATAGCTACTGCTGATATTAGTGTTGATGAAGTATAAATAGCTACTGCTGATATTAGTGTTGATGAAGTAGAAGTAGCTACTGTTGATATTGGTATTGATGAAGTAGAAATAGCTACTTCAGATATTAGTGTTGATGAAGTATTAATAGCTACTTCTGATATTGGTGTTGATGAACTATAAATAGCTACTGCTGATATTGGTGTTGATGAAGTATAAATAGCTACTGCTGATATTAGTGTTGATAAAGTATAAATAGCTACTGTTGATATTGGTATTGATGAAGTAGAAATAGCTACTTCAGATATTAGTGTTGATGAAGTATTAATAGCTACTGCTGATATTGGTGTTGATGAAGTATAAATAGCTACTGCTGATATTGGTGTTGATGAAGTATAAATAGCTACTGCTGATATTAGTGTTGATAAAGTATAAATAGCTACTGCTGATATTGGTGTTGATGAAGTATAAATAGCTACTGCTGATATTGGTGTTGATGAAGTATAAATAGCTACTGCTGATATTGGTGTTGATGAAGTAGAATTAGTTACTGCTGATATTGGTGTTGATGAAGTATAAATAGCTACTGCTGATATTAGTGTTGATGAAGTATAAATAGCTACTGCTGATATTGGTGTTGATGAAGTAGAATTAGTTACTGCTGATATTGGTGTTGATGAAGTATAAATAGCTACTGCTGATATTAGTGTTGATGAAGTAGAAACAGCTACTGCTGATATTAGTGTTGATGAAGTATAAATAGCTACTGTTGATATTGGTGTTGATGAAGTAGAAGTAGCTACTGTTGATATTGGTGTTGATGAAGTAGGAATAGCTACTGCTGATATTGGTGTTGATGAAGTAGAAGTAGCTACTGCTGATATTAGTGTTGATGAAGTATTAATAGCTACTGCTGATATTGGTGTTGATGAAGTATAAATAGCTACTGCTGATATTGGTGTTGATGAAGTATAAATAGCTACTGCTGATATTAGTGTTGATGAAGTATAAATAGCTACTGCTGATATTGGTGTTGATGAAGTAGAATTAGTTACTGCTGATATTGGTGTTGATGAAGTAGGAATAGTTACTACTGATATTAGTGTTGATGAAGTATAAATAGCTACTGCTGATATTGGTGTTGATGAAGTAGAAGTAGCTACTGTTGATATTGGTGTTGATGAAGTAGAAATAGCTACTACTGATATTGGCGTTGATGAAGTAGAAATAGCTACTGCTAATATCGGTATTCCCATCTGCTAAATAGTTGTTGAAGTAGAAATATATACTCATCGTATAATTGGCATTGGAATAAGTGGAATTTGTGAAATCCTTAGGATACATCATGAAAGCAATAATTCCTATTAATTATCATTATTGAATGTTGATGAAGCACTTATGTATTCTATCATTTTGGTGAAGCATTTATGTGTTATCTTTATCATGTTTATACGCATGCATCATGAAGCCCATTCTTGATTTAATTATCATTATTGAATGTTGATGAAGCACTTATGTGTTCTATCAGTTTTCGTGAAGCATTTTAAGGGAAGATGCGGTATTGTTGGTCGAAGTAGCCAAAAAATCTGTTTTCATTGTCTAAATCAATATAGTATTGAAAAATAACACTTTAATGTTTTGCAAAAGTTTATTCTACAAATCATATACTTCGAAAACTTGCTTGATTTACTGTTGTTAATGAGTTATGGACGTTTTATAAATGTGTTGTTTCAGCCCTTTTTACAACATATATACTCAAGAACCACAGGTCCTACAAAAGTATATCTGTGATATTTGAAGTCTTCTACACACTCGCTATGAAATGATCAATGCAAATTTTGCCAAAGCTCACTACCATTCGCAAGATGCTGTGAACTACCAACTCGCAACAGTTAAAAAATAATTGCTCACCTTTATGTGTTATCTTTATCATGTTTGTACGCATGATATTAGTCAATTAAACCTAAAATTTCATTGCCGCATATGGGGTTATCCACATCTGCAATAGCTGACAAGTGTCCGATATGAAAATACAATAATGATAACATAAAATGCAAAATTGTATGGAAGGCAGCTATTGCAGAGGGCATTCTTCGACATAAAATATTAGGCAGGAGATTTAGGTACAAACAGACTCTAACATGTCTGATGACCAGATATTGTATAACGTATGCCGTACAAATGACTTAAAAACACACGCAAACTACATTTACTGAAAATTATGCCTCCAGATCCAACCATTAGTGGTATATTGGTGAATTTATAATTCAATCGCTACAAGCGAATGATCTATACTGACCAATAAGACGAATCGTTAATTTTTGAGGTGGACAGTACAAACTACTTCATTGGATAAATAACAGTTGCTCATCGCTGGCAATCTAAATATTTTACAGAGTTTAAATTAGCTCAACACACATTGTAAACTGGTTACCGACCGTATGTTTTACTTTCTAAACACGTGGACGGTATCCACGAGGGAAATAAGTCCAGAGTTAGCCGTGTGATATATCCAATTAGTCACTATAGATGTACTAATTAGCAGCGAAGAAACCACGACTGTATCGTGGTTTGTGCTAGATAAAACCTGCTGTGCTATTCCATTCGATAACCACCCTCCACTAGGATTGAAGATTTTGGAATTCCAACAAGTTTCATATCAATTTGTGAGCGTTCTTTAATAGCAAAGTCATAGTTCATTGAATTTACAACTGTATGACAAAACAGGCGAAATAGTAACTTTTTGCACAAGATTTGCAATTTTAAGAGAATTAGCCATTGCCCATTAAAGTGAGGCTAGTACGAGTATATGGACAATATAAGTGTGCTCTTTCATCTAATGACATAAAATTTGAAAAATATTGTAAGGAACACATGAGGTTTGGACTTTTAAAACCTACATTTTGGTCAAAAAACGTGCTTGGATAGGTAGTTTTCAACAGATTTACCACATCCGCCTTGCTGTTGACCAAATGGCGACAAGAGGTTTTAGGGGGAAGTGCTAGCTTCCGTTTGTTATAAAAAAAATCTGATTGGATGAAGGGAACACTTGGAGTTTTGACAAAAAACCAATCACAGAATCCAATTTTCCACTACATCTCGCACAGCTCTTATGATGCTATGCACTCAACCGTTAGTATAAAGACTGCGTACTAGGCTAGACTCGCTGTGCTGGAAATATCTGTGTACTCGGGTGTATCGAGTTGGAAATTGTGCGTAGATACATTTATAAGAATCATTTTTGTAGTCAAACCTTTTCATATGAATTAGTTGCAGTTCACGATCCAATATAATAGATGTATTTCATCCAAAATCCGCATGGAAGCCGCATGAAAGATTTTCAAATTTAAAGAAAAAAAATGGTTATATAAAGGGAATAAAACGTTTTCATAACCATAACAACATTCAAAAATATTTTTTGACAACTTCAATTGCAAATATCCTAACATGTTGATATGTCCCAAAAAATGTTTGCAAAAATATTTTGCAATAACATTTTGAAAACATTAAAAAAACCAATTGTAGTACGTTTTCATATACAAAACGTTCAAAACGTTTTATCAAACCCGACATTTATTTAATGTTATTAAAACGTTTTGCCAAAACCAAGAGTCGGATGACCCAAAATATAACCTGTTAAAAACGTTTGAAAACATCATGTTCTCGCTGGGACGAGCCAAAATTACCGCTGGGTTGACCACACATATGCCTACTGTATAAACTCGTATCAGATATGCATTTCAACTGGATCTCAGATAGCAGTGTCGTCTACAGGGGGTGGGGATTTCAAAGGGAATAGCCCAATATATGTCCCTAATGCGATTTACAACTCTTTGATTTTGCTATAATTACAAGTGGGAAAATAAGAAGACAGGAATTATACTGTTGAAAAAAATATAACAAAAATAAGGAAAATTATGGATTAAACTGCATTTAAATGTCAGGATAAAAATCACCCGCGTGTTAACGTGTTTTGTTGTGTGTTAAGGTGGGTCATGAGGCATTTTGAAAATGCTTTAAGCATGTTTTAAAGTACACTGATTAATATGCTTTTTGTTTGAAGCAAATCGGCCATATACGGTTTTCATGATATATACAAGCATTTTAATTTTCTTTGTACAGGGTGTCCCAACAGTCTCTTTACTATTTTGAACTATCACATATATCTCTCACAAGTATTATCATAAGGAAAATCTAAATACCGTATTTGCAAAGAGCAAACAATTATTCTGTTTTACATTAAAAGCATTAACACTATATTTATTATTTAAAACCTTCCCAATATTCAGTAGGAGTATTTCATTTCAATTTTCTTTGTACATGGTGCTCCAAAAGTCTCTTTACCACACTGCAAAAACAATTGTTTATATTTAAACACCATATTGTGTCTATCAGAGCAACACTTAATAAACACATAATTCATGTTAATGGTCTAACACTAATGTTCATAAATTAACACTTGGTGTTATATTACAAACACTAATGTTTGTAATATAACACCAAGCGTTAATTTATGAACATTAGTGTTAGAAAAAATTAACATTAGTGTTAGACCATTAACATGAATTATGTGTTTATTAAGTGTTGCTCTGATAAACACAATATGGTGTTTGAATATAAACACTTGTTTTTGCAGTGCAGTTTGAACCATCACATCTCCCACAAATACATGTAGGCTACTATCATAAGGAAAATCCAAATTCATTATTTGCAAAGAGCAAACTTGTACAATTATTCTGATATGACATAATTGTTTTTCATTGCAAGCAGAAATGTTTTCTTAACTGAATTTTGTTAAATAAAATTTTAAAATATCTAAGAAACCTTTTTTTAGTTTGAATTTTGACCAACTTAGAGAATCTTTTACCAAAAATGGTTGAAAAAAATCATAAAAAAGAGGGATTTTTGTTCAAATTTCAAAAAAATCGTTTCCCAGATATTTATTTAGTTTGCAAAAATTAGTAAACAAAATTTTTACTGAAGAATTTATCGTTGTTTATGTTGCCCGAAAAATATCCAAATTTCACCTCATAAATGAATTCAATAAGTCTTTGCCGTTCTAAATTTGTAAATACTTTTATATACTTTAATTTAGCAGTGATGAAGCACATAATTCCAATGTTGGACCCTCATACAAACTTCAAAATTCATGCAGTTAGCATGTAGGGTAGGCCTATATGAAATTTTACCATGGAAGGAAAAGTCATGTAATATTTAATAATTTATCAAAGTAAATTATTTCATTTTACTCAGTATGTTTTCCACTTTAATGGCTCATTTTGATGCAGTGAAAACCTGCCGAACCAATTTATATAATCTACATCTGCATCTACAACAGTAACGTTGCCATAAAGGCAAAATGCGACTACAAAACATGATTACTGACGCCGGTCGTTATACTGCTCAGAATAAACATCAAACCAAAAATTTAAATGCATTATTACATTTACATATTTCTGTCACATTACAATTTGACAAATTTCAAGGCAAAATTCTCCAAATAAAGGTATGCGTACTCTGAATATTAATGTATTGATTTTTAGCAAATTATTGGCAAATACTATTATATTCATGACATTTTCGGTCATTTTAACTCATTAACTACATTGATTATTGGTAAAAAACACTAAAAATACACATATAATATAAATTGATGTATTGTGGAACTGTATAAAATTAATAGACCATTTCTTTTTACGGTCTATGATCCGATTTTTTGACAAAAGATATTTTGATCAGTATACTCTGTCAGCATGAAAACATGCTTATCGGTGCATTTCCGAATCTGCATAAAATGCCTGTTCAATGGGGCACCTTACACACTTGTCAACATGCGTTTAGTTTACGGTCTTGTAAAGAGTAGAACCAGTGGCGTAACTTTGGGTCAGGGTGCCCGGGGGCGAAAGTAGTTCGGGTGCCCCTGACCAACATGGTGCAGAGCTAATCAATTTTAGCATAGACCTACCGAATAACTTACGAAGTGTTTCAGATTAAATTAATATCATGTTTCAATGCAGTTCATGTTAATAAAACAAAATGTTTTCATATTCTCTAATGTCTTTACTTTGGAGACTCGTCACTAGCTGCAGTGACGTAGCATATGGCGCCCAGGGGCAAGAATACAAAAGACCCCCTCTTCCAAAACAATTGCGTGCGGGCGCGCGAAAATGTGCATAAATACCACTAATTTGGTATTTAATCAAGTTGAATTTAGGTCTTTAAAATGACAATTTATATGTTGATATGCGCGCGAAGCGCGCGAAAAATTTTGTGTTGAAGGGGCACCCAAATGAAGAGTAATTCAATGCATGGTGGGTAAAGGTTTCCACTTCTTTCCTATAACAAAGTACTATCGTGTCAAAGGCTATCCAGGCTTGGGTGCCCCTTAGCCCGGGTGCCCGGGGGCACGCCCCCCAGAGCCCATAGGAGTTACGCCACTGAGTAGAACAAACCAAACCATGAAACCATAAGATAATAATTTGCTAAAGTTGATGAATGTTACGTAATAAAATGTGTCAATCCAGTCCGATTTCATATCTTTATAAAATATGCATAAAATCATTAAAATGCTCACCTTAAAGACCCATCCAGTTGACCAGGCAAACTTACAAGGGCAACCCAATTAAGTGGGCTCAAAATATGATCAAGTCAATGTTCACCTCTATACCATCCAAACTTAACACAGCTCCCAACTTAAGGTGTTTCCAGATATTTGGAGTGGCCTTTAAGTGTGCATCACTGTTCGTATTGCTGTTTAGCTGTATGTACGCCCGTATGTAGGCCTACGGCACGATATACAAATCTTCAAGATAATAATCCAAGTTAACTCAATGTTCATCAAAAAATACGACACTATGGCAAAATATGGCAGTTTCCATGCACGCCTTGGTCACACACCTCAAGCTTTACTCTTGCGATTGCAATTTGCAATTTAGGTCATCCAGGGAAAAAGCTCGAAACTCTTAGTATTTTTCATCTGGTTTGTTATATTTAACAATGATTGGAATATAGAAGTATGATCCAAATTCGTCATTCAAGATATTTGTAACTTGTTACCAAATTTGATAGTAAACACCATCAGATCATCAATAAAAAATAATCTGAAGGTAAGTTCAAAATTTCTTCGGTATTTCACCCTGGTATCTAAATAAATCAGACTTACAATAATTTGTTAATATGTCAAACATGCTTGGAACATTATACCATCATATAAATAGATCCAAATACACAATGGAAGTTATTTTTAACTTGTTGAAATATGATAGAAAACAATGTTAGCTAATGTTATACGTACATTCTCGATGGGTATGATTTCACTCAAGCATACAACGAGGAATCCTGTATTACGATATTGAAACTTGAACTTGAAACAGTATCATTAATGACCTAATTACCAAAGGCTCATACGTCACGTTTTTCACATAACAGTATAGTCTATCCATATTATGAAACCGGGAAATCTCGTTAAAAATATGTTAAAATACACATTGAGCTAATAGCCAAACAAGAAATGTCTTTAAAAAGACAACACCATGGATGAAATTCATGTTTCATAATTTTACATTGACAAGTACTTGGAATGCTAGTAATTTTTTGTGTGTAGCACATGCACAACTAACCGGGTTGGAAATGTTGTTACCACGAATACCACCAATGACATACTATAAGCTAAATTGAAAAATGTGTGTTAAATAGGTCTACATTTAATTTATACTTAATTTATACTTGTACAAACAAAGGGATCAATGGAAATCACATCCACCGAGTTTCGCATCAATGCAACAATCTATATTCAGACGACTTTGTGATTACGTTTCATGACATGACTTTGAACATTCTGACAATCCAACAATATATACTTAATATTCCACCTCAGGCTCAGATGACCTTTAACAATTATAATCAAAAAGACTGACTACTCAATCCCAGGGGTCCCTGGCTCAATTCATTTTTATTTTCTGAATGTGTTGATTATAATTGTTACTACTAACTGCCCAGTTGCTCTACCAAAATGTATATAAAAATTCCCCAGCCAGCTTCAATGCAGAAGATGCCTTGTAATTAGTTTGGGTGGTGGCATTTTTAGGATCACTCTTTTTTATGATCCATCATGTTTCATGACAGTCCACCAAACCATCAATGATGAGAACATGCACACAGAAACAGCAAACCAAACAACTCCTATAACTTCCTGTCAATTAATTACTCCAAATTGTTCTGTCTTTTTGTCTTTTCTGCCTTTTAGGCTACCCTTAGCTCATTATTAATATAAAGAAATGCAGTTTTTAGTTAATTGGCTAAAAACTGCCATCCTACTTGCCTTATACATGCACATTAATTTTATATTAATTCGCAATTTATACTTAATATAGCACATTATAAAATGTATAAAGACTGATATTGTTCAATTATAATAGGCCTACATGTATATAAATTATACCCATATCAAAAATAGGCCCTGAAATTGCATCGAATTTTTCCCGTTGAAAAGACAAAACTGATGTTTAAGTGACAT
This sequence comes from Amphiura filiformis, assembly GCF_039555335.1. Taxonomy (NCBI): domain Eukaryota; kingdom Metazoa; phylum Echinodermata; class Ophiuroidea; order Amphilepidida; family Amphiuridae; genus Amphiura; species Amphiura filiformis. Next base: position 60,904,658 of record NC_092638.1, read on the forward strand.
TTTGAGTCATTTTTATCCATAAAACGATACAGGATATAGGATATTTTTACTTTGACTTTTACGTCCATAAAGGTTTTAATCATGTTATCAATACACTCACATCTCATGCTGTGCTGATCTCCAGGAGGTCTGCAAATGTAAATCTAAGAACGCCTGATAACAAGGATTCTATAATTTTTTTCGTTGATATGCTGTGGAAAATATTATAGGCCTGGCATGAACTTTTAATGTCATATTTCCTTCAAACCATAACTTTTGAAATTCTCACTCGTTTTTATTCGTTGAAACGGCAAAACATACTTTCTTTTTCTTACAAATCCAATAACAGGTCTATTATATATTTTCACCATAAAAAGTTCCGCAAAGTAATTCAAACCAATGCTAGTACCCGTAATCTCTTTAGCAAACAAAGACGATCTCCGATTAGATAGCCAGCTAACGCTGGCGAAAACCAAAGCAACTATCTACCCCAATTACTGGTATTGAACCCCCCCCCCCACTAGTGTCACTCCCAACATCAATTAGTGATGGTATAAACTAACCCTAGTTAACAGTGCAGGTGCCTGGGCACCTTATACCCAGCTTGGTTCCTGTCTGGTCAGATAATTGCTCATTATAATTTTTGAATTAGTGGTCACTTGTTGACAGCTTAACAGTAGCCTGGATCAGCAGGGGTGCATTTATATCATTTTTCATAGAGCAATTGTTCAAAATATTTAATGTCAAATGGTTCCTAAAAACCTTATTTGTGAATGGATTTTTTTTGTTGACAAAACAAAATGTATGTTTAATATATCAATTATTCCATTAACAGCAATTTCCTAAGTTTCCATCCATAAATAATCACAGAGTATCATCTGGTTACAAAATAAGTGTTTATTTTCAGATTTCCAATTAAACATTATCAGTATAGCTGGTTGGGCCTTGCTAGACCTTGCTAATAGTTATAGTCAGAAACAGGTATTTTGTCCTGTAGTCCCTGGCAACCCAGTCTACTTGTGGCTCACTCGCAAACATACACGACAGAAACCGGCTGTGAAGGAGCCTAATGCACGTAAACAACTTCCTTATAACATGTATAATAAAATCCGATTTTGAGTATAATCATGCATATGCAAAATGAAGCAATTACCTATTGCTAACTTGGTAAAATGCATACTCGTAGCCCAATCTTGTACATCATAGCACCCAGTTTTGGTTTGTGGTTTCGAAATGTTGCAATTAAACATTAGTTCTTTCAAATATGAAACGCTAAAACCCAAATCTAGAACAAACAATCATATATTTAGAAAGATATAGCAAACTTTCCATGATAGAGATTGGACCCAAGACAAAGTACACCCAAATTAAGTGTCAATTCAGAATTATCCCACCATGGTGGAAAAAATATACAGCTAGCATAAATCGACTGCTCAGTGCCAGAAGTGAACATTTGCCAATTTACACACAGTACAATACACTCAGAGGCGGCGCTAGGGGGCATATTTTTCTTACCCCCCCCCCCAGTTTGTCCCCCCCCCCCACTTTTGAGGCAACCCCCAAAAAACAATTACTTAAATTTCCACTTTTTGCGGCAATTTTGTGTGTATCCTTCGTGTAAGAGAATCCAAAACAAATCCAAACTATAATCCTAACCCTAATCCTACCCTAACCATAACCCTAAATCCTAACCCTAACCCTAACTCTAATCCTATTTTGCGCAAAATTTGTCGACCCCCTGAAATTCACTTTGCCCCCCCGCCACTAAATACACTAATAGGCCTATACACTAATCTACACATGGCAGCTACACATGGCAACATTATTGTACTTACCCACTTCTGGCACTGAGCAGTCGACTTGTTGAAAAATGCGAAAATCACGGCGAAAATATCATGAATATTAAGTCATCTAACATCTCGTTAAGATTAGGCCCTATCCATTTTCACATCATTGAAAGTTTTCTCAGGACATGACGAACCGACCCGTCAGTCGTGTCCAGCGTCGTTAGCCATGTTTTATGAAGTCGCAGTCAATGAAAGTATCATAATACTAATTATAGTAGTTTTCGAAACAGGAAGAATTGTGGCAGAATTCATGTTATTACATTATTGTAGTCTCAATTGTAACATGAGAATAATAACAGTAAAAACACAATCATGTTCAGTCATTACAACATTAGCATATATTCATTACACATTTTTCATACAAAAATACTCAGGCCTCAAATAGAAACGTGGAAAAAGCCGGAACTATTTGACCATTCTTCTAGTTTCCGATTTCAAACTTTCTGTTTTCACTGATACGAAGATGATTAATTGTGTAATACAGTAGTATAAACATGATAGAAGTAAATGTATCACTACTACATTGTTGAAAAATTTCCGTTTTTTACCATTTTCCGGGTATTTTTTTCAACTGGAATTTCACAGATCTTTACAGGGCTGAAAAGAGAGAAACGCGATAAAAACTAAAAAACCGGGAAAAAACAGAAATAGTGTATAAAAAACATTCTGTTTTTTTTTATACACACGTCTGTTTAAAAAATATTGTTTCTCTGTTTTTACACCAGAAAAAAAACCAGAAAAATTTAATGAAAAAACAGAAACGCTTTGTAAAAACGAGAAAAAAAGACACATTTTGACAACAAAAAAGGCAAATTCAATTGCTGGTTGCCAACAATTTTCCGACCTTTTCTACGTAAATTATTCATTTCAGGTTTACATTTATAACATTCAGCCGAAGCTAAACAAAGCCCAATATAGTGCTCAGAGTCTACTAAATTCAAGGGATGCCAACCGAATATAACGAGACAGAGATACGGGATGAGATCCGATTTTAGATGCAGGAGGAAAACCGGAGCACCCAGAGAAAAATCTGCGAGGATGAGCATGGATCGGCAACCAAACTCACATGTGGCAACACGGGGAATTGAACCCGGGCCGTAGTGGCGAGAAGCGAGTGAGAAGACCACTACACGTACTAACGCGTCCTATGTCTGATTGCTTACAGTGATAATTTAGGTGAACATAATCCCCATCATAAGTCACGATATACGCGAAAAAATGCGTGAAATTAATCAGTTTTAGCTGTCGTAACATTTTTTTCTATCATGACATGTATCCACGCATAACATAAGTTGGTTATTAGATAAGACTATACATTGTAGGATCGTCTTCTTTTCCTATAGCGATGCATTTGGCATATTAAGTACATAGGAAGTACATAATGAACCATCGTTAAATGTCTATTTGTAATCGTAGAAAAGAAATTCTCAAACTTACGAAATATTTGCAAGCAGGTTCTCACGTTTGACGTTTGATACCGTAACGAACTCCATTTTCCCAGTCCATTATATAATTTCTCGATTCAAACACTGTGCCCTTAAACTTGACCTTTTTTTTACACGGGCATTGAGGTGTAAAACGTGTGTCTGATGACGTCATAGCTTGTTATCATTATCAAGTTGAATCGGCAAGAGGTTAGTTTTCGACCTCAAATACTTATGACCTGATCTGAGCACTATTATTCCATCTTTGTCTTGTTATTTACATACACCCTTGTTATTATTTACTTATTTTATTTTATTTTTTGGACATTTATAGCTTTGTTATTTTCTGGGTTTTTTTTTCGGAAACATACTATAATGTAATACCCTATGCTATAAGCTATTTTGCAATTGTGTGTTCTGTCAATGTTTTGATCACCTGTTTAGGTATTTTAAAAATTGTCCCGTTTTCTACCCACCCCTTCAGTCTTATAACCCGCGTTTTTTGATGCTAGGCTAAAGGCCTAACGGAACGATATCAAAGAATATGCACGTCAATTTTACAAAATAAATCTTATATTTTTGTCCTAACTGTTACCCCTTTTATTTTTCTATACTATATAACGTACGTATCATGCGCCGAACACCCATGCGCCCTATGCTATTTGCAATATTGTACGCTTTTAGTTAGGTAATTTATCAATTTTTCTGTCCGTCCCTCCCGTCTTTTCGAAACGTGTGTTTGTTTGGTGTGTGTGTGGTGGTTTTTTTTTGGGGGGTATGAACTAACTAAGCACAAGATATCCTAGAGTGGGCACTTCTAGTTATGTATAATTAAATTAAGACTTGCGGTAACAAGTCTCGTCTGCTTTCCTACACGCTATAATTAAAATAAATAATCAACAACTTGCAGTGTTGACTTTATAACTTTATATACAGGGTGTATCAAAATAAAGTATACCGTTTGAAAAGTGCCACTAGATAAAAAGTGTGAGGTATTTGGTCAAAATAATTTGATAGTTAAAGGGCATTTCGTGATCCACAGCCTCATCCCCCACTTTTCTCAAAAAAGTTGAGATTTTTATATCACTGGAAACCTCTGGCTACATAATGTTTATGTACAAAATATTTCTTGCAGATTAATTCGTTTTGCAAAGATATCGTGAAATTTGAATTTCGTTCTGGTGCACCAGAACGAAATTACAACGCATTGTCTATGGAGCAGTGTAATACACATAATCATGCATAACTCGCAAACGCAAAATCGGAATCAACTGAAATTTTGGGAATAGGCTTTTTCGTGGATATGTACTGAAAAATGTCATAAAAAGAGAATGCTAGGATCACGAAACACTCCTTTAATACCTCATGATTTTTTTAAAATCTAGTGGCACTTTTTCAAATTGTATACTTTATTTTGATACACCCTGTATGCAATAGGCCCAACAACAATACTTTTAGTCACTGGAAGGTTTTGGCACATACTTAAAGTCTACATAATATCTAAATATATTATCATTGGAGTTCAAAATCGTATTGGTCGATTCCTGGTTCAATACTGTGTTACTATATAATTTATATATCTATAATATTAATTCCAAAGCTTTTCATATCAGGACACTTCAGTTACACTATGTCAGTATCAACAACCTGTAGGCTGGTTTCTATATACATAATGATGAAACTAAGGACACACCTTTTTCAAACACGGTAACTCCAGATTTAGATTCCGACATTTCACAATGATAATACTACAAATAAACTATGCAACAAAAGATATAAATGCATTCATATTTATTCTTATTCATGTGTGTTTATTTGCTCATATACCACTTTGAAGATACACAATTTACTCCAAAAGGACTTCACAAGAATAATGAAACCACATAGCAAAAGCAAATTGTACAAAAAGATAATAGCAGTGCCATATGCATATACGGGAAGTTAAATAATTATGTAGATATGTCTTGATACGTTGATTTTGATTATTTTAAGTCGGGTAAAACACCCGTATGATGTTGATGACTGATGTTGTCGATCTTCATCATGAAAATGATGATGATGATGATGATAATGATGATAAATGTAGATATTTATCAAATAAATGTAGATATTTATATAGCGCTTTTTGCCGTAAACAGCCTCAAAGCGCTTTACATTTATTCCGCCGTCATTAGAATACGCCGGAACCACGTTTGCTGCCTACAAATGGCGCAGGGTTCATCAATACAACAGAAAAACGACTAACTACCCCTAACGGCTTCCCATTGCACCTGGGTGGGTTGAGTCAAGCGAGGCAAAGCGCCTTGCCCAAGCCTGCAACACAGTGGTGGGATGGAAACTCGCACGTCGACCAAGCTCTCAGATTATGAGTCCAAGGCCGTAACCACCGAGTCACTGTGTCCTCATTACGATAATGAGGATGATGATATATATCAATATTATTAATAATATGAATAATAATGAATGATAACCAAGATAGAGATGGCAATTAAGATGTTAATAAACACCTTTAAAATGACTGCAGCTGCATATTCCAGGGAAATTTAATAATAAAGAGTTCAAGACCTTACTGACCAAATTTTGAACCTGCACTTGGTCAAATGTTTTGGGTTAACATGTACATATTTGAGATAAACAGCAGGCGGTTAGGCTTTTGAATAACTTCCTCCCCAAGAGATTTGTATTAGATTTTAAGATTACAATTATCGATTAGGAGTCGTTTTACAGACATGATTAGGATTAGGGTTAGAATTTATATTAGGGTTAGGGTTAGAATTAGGGTTGAAGGTGTCCCACCTTTAGTGTTGAAGGTGTCCCACCTTTCAAAAGGTGCTTGCAGCAGGCTTTAATGACTGCTGTTACCTCATTCTGTCTTTGATAACGACACCTGGATACAAGAAGGATGCAAGTACTTTGTTATATGGACTTGCATTCAACTAAGGCCTAGAAAAAAATTGTTTGATTGGCGTAACTGAAAAACAAAATTGTGTAAATTTAAATTTACACATATTTTTAAAAAGCGGTAAATTGCATATGATAAAGGCCTTAGAACTTTTTTTGTTTCTTTTTTTAAAATTTTTAAAAATTTTATTGCAAAAAAAATAAGAAAAAAATCTAGGTTCGGACCTATTTTTAGGGTCGGTCGGGTTACGCTTAATAAACATTTTTTTTAGGTCTAACAATTGATTTCCTGCTGTTTGGTTTACAATAATTCACTCAGATAAGATCCAAATGCAATTTACATTAATGCACCAAAGTGTGTTTATCTATCTATTATAACCAATAGTCTTGGCCGACATAGTTTGTATTTTACAGCATCTGTTTTCCCAGGTATAATTGCCACTTTGTAAACATGTAATTTCATTGATTCCTGGTTATAAGAGATGGTCTAGATTGTACATGGTTACCACGGTTACATGTGGATATATGAAATCAAAGTTCAGGTAATTCCATGGGTAAGAGTTACATAACAAATGGCCTGAAAGAAATGTGTCAGCACATCAACGAACTGAGCTATTCTATTTCAAATCTGCTATACCCCTGTGGAAGATTTAAGAGAAATTGTCCACAGAGAGACTGTTTTTCAAATGGCATTGGCTAGGGTTATAATTATTTTGAAATCCATATTCCCCCTGTATAATATAGAACTACATACATCTTCCACAACTGGAGTGGGTTTTTCAAATGTAAATTACCCAATTTACATATCTATTTGAAACCCATCTAATGAAAACTTGAGCTAAATTTTTCACAGGGGAGTGTGGATTTAAATGTCATAGCCCATTTAGCAGGTTTTTGAGGTAAAGATTTATTTGAATGCAGACATCCACATTTTTAAAAGAAGCTCCACAATGCTGGGCACCAGTTGTTAGTTTTAGATTTTAATTTTAGATTAGTTTGCTGAACCCAATTTTTAATCACTAACAATATGTCCAGTTAAAGTAGGGTGGAATAGATGAATAGAAATGATCTTAACCTTTTTGTAAGGTCTTAGAATACAATAACAATTTTTGTTAGGTCTTAGGATATAATAATATGTTTCATTCATGATAATTTAATATTAAATTAGAGCCGGTTGTCAATAAAGCAATTAAAACTAATTGTCTAAGTTAATTGATCACAATAGTTTATTAGCAGCTTATTTCAACAGAGTAAATATTGAAAATAAAGGTGTAATATTAATAAGGGTCCATACATTTGATACAGCTTTCGCTAGAGTTTAGCATGCTTATAGTGCCAACTTCCCATACAAAGTGTGCCAAATTAGTACAATATTAGCAATTTTATTTATTATGTGCTTTAGGTTGTGAATGTGTTCGCTACAAAATTGAAGTAAAAAACATCAAAATGTGTGTGATGTTTACGTTTACTGATTTACTCCCCAAATTGATCAACAAAATGCAATTATGGTGATACTATTCCCATTTAATCCCATATTTTGCATGTTACCCAATTTGAAAGTGCACTACTTCATCAGAAACAACTGGAACAGTTCGACGCATTGATTTATCATGTGAAATCTGTTGTTACCTATCAATTATTTCCATTACAGAACATGGAAACAGATGACACCACCCCTTTTTCATAACACTACTTACAAGAAAGAATTTAAATGAATATGTTCGCAAGATGGCAGTGTTTCTATATTTTATCATGATTATCCTGTGTATTACCTTTACTCAGCTTTAGTATAAATACCAGAGAGTAGTTCCGACCACAGAATTAAATCCAAAGAACCCGGACTCCCTATACTGCCACATACATTGGCGCTGTCAACTAGGCCAAAAAAAAAAAGTTGTTTGTTTGTCCTCCACCGCCAGCTCCTCAGATGAAGGCCTGACCAAATTTTTTTTTTTTTCAATTTTTTTTTAATTTTCAGATTTGGAGTATCTCTGGACCTCTTTCATGGTTGAAAATAAAAAAAAGTCCACCAAATCATTAAAAGACTATGACATGAACACAAATTATAACTTTAACTGCATATTAAAGAAACAAAATTTTGTTTTTTTAAGTCACCATGAATGATTGTAGCATTTAGCTCTAGCAAGGTCCAGAAATACGCCAAATCCGAAAATAAAAATTTTAAAAAATAAAAAAAATCCGCCCGCCCGCACGTCCTCTTTCAAAGCTGTGGAGGACAAACAAACAATTTTTTTTTTTTTGCCCTATGGAGAAAATATCCGGGTTATATTCAGGTCCATGACTTTGGTGCGCGGAAACGAGCAAAAACAATAATGCATCTCATCTGAAGTTTGGCACGTGCAGATCGTACCAAGTGCATCTCCAAATTGCATCTCATGCGACATCGCTTTCACATGACAACAATTGCCTAGCGCGCATTCCAAGCTAAACCGAATACCCCCAATTTTTGTCCCATGTGTGTATCAAAATGGCAGTCGAGTCATGGTTCTAATTCTGTGGTCTCAACTAAGAAAAGCCCAGTGCATAACAATATGATACATCCATCATCTTGAAATATCAAGCAATAGGGACCCAAATAATGTACATATCAGCAAAAGCTCCAAATCAAATGATAACTTGCATTTTGTAAGCTTGAGCTTAACAAAGGTTTGTGCTTGCAGTGCTTAGCATGTGTTATTGACATAAAGCATTACATGCAGAATGGAAACAAGAACAAGCTCTGAATGCTGACCATGGACTTCAACATAATAAGTCCTAAGTTTTGAGATATTTTCTCAAAATATCAACAGCTATCTCAAGCACCACTGAACAAATGCTGGGCTTGTTTGTACTCATTTTAATGCATTTTTCATGCTGATTCCAAATATAGTCATGAAAATATACAATTTTGAAATTTTTGAATTTTTGAATCTACAGGTATGCCAGTTTGCCTTCTTACATGAGTGACATACAAACATGGCACAATTTGTACTCTTTTTAAGGCCAATCCTTGTACACTGAAGTAGTAAAGCTATGCAAGCCTTGCTAGATGCTTAGCATCTAGAGCAACACCAAAAGACAATGGAAATTTATTTTCTTTGCATATTATTTAAATATTTGAAGCTTAAATTACCGTATTCCACCTACGTAGCCCCCAGGTTATGACGGATATTAATGCGATGAAATTAAAAGTTGAATAAACATGATTGATAAGTCATCATAATCCTATGTTTTGATGGTACTTTCATAAAACATTTTACTGAATCATGCATAAAAAGGGGATGCTCTGTGTGTTTATTGTAAAATTCCTCGTTGGCACTTTGTAGGCGAGGGCGCTAATTAGGTCAAATACGGTAATCTTAGTAAGATTTTTAAACACTTTCATGGTTTTACCAAATTGGCACATACTAACTTCACTTTTTTTGAAACTTTTTTGGTTGATTTTATTAGTGATATTTGTCATTATCATCGATATTTGCCAAATATTAAATACATGTCACAGATTTTACTATTTTCGGTGTGTTTATTAAATAAACACTCAAAGACTGTAATCAGTGTAAGAAATAGAGCACCTCTGACAAATTACTGGGTTATTCCAGTTGAAATCCATACACCCCTTGTGGAAGACTTGACCTTTATCTCCCACACAGAGGGTGTAGATTTCAAATGGAGTCACCCATTCAGGTAATAACCCCATTTGAAATTCATACTCCTCCTGTTTGAGACTAAGGTCATATCTTCCACAAAGGGTGTATGGTTTTCACCTGGAATAGCCCTAATGCCAGCTGTGAAGGCATTCCAAAGTGAAATCACTCTCCTCTCCTTGCTATAGAAGAATGTCACAAAGTGTTCTTTCCAAAAAGAGGTTCCTTCATTATGGCCACTCTTTGAAATTAATATAGGACAGGTAAAACAGACAGGTAACTTTTAAGATCAGCCTGTCCTGTCTTGTTGAATTTGGGCTATATTTTCCTACACTGATAACATACACGCTTACACATAAACTTGATTTAAAGCAATAATGTGTGATTTGCATAAAGAATAGATTCCTATTTTTAATGTTTGTTTTCACTGATCACATTATCCCCTTTTAATTTCGAGCCAAACAAATGAGGTATAACGAAGAAAATTACGATTTCATTCCAACACCTACAATGCGTGTATTACGCTCTTCGATCATAACATGTTATACACACGGAGCATCGCGCTTGACGTGTGTACACATAAGCTGACATTCACAGGAGATGTTAGTAAGCAGTCGATCGATGAACTCTGAATAAAGCCGGGTCGACCCGGTCTTAATATAAAAAGTTACATTTTACTGTTATTGAAGCACTTCAGGCTTAGTCTTTTACATGGTATTTTAGTACACCACTGGGCATCATAATTATGCAAAAAGTAGAAATCCGAGTAAAATTGAGGGCGTTGCTGTGAAGCAAATCACACATTATGGCTTTAATAGAGACACTATTATAATTGTCCAGAGTTCCTATGCTTGGTGGTGATCAAGTACATGCAATGTACATGCACAACACAGCCCTGCATGGCACATCTGAAACCAGACGTGCACACAAAATGGGCCATTTGATTTGAAATCCATACACCCCCTATAGAAGTCATCTCCCATACAGGGAGTGTAGATTTCGTAAGAAGTTTAGGTAACTCCATTTGCCATTCACAACCCTGTGTGAAAGATTAAGGTCATGTCTCAATAGAGAATGTATGGATTTCAACTGGAATAGACCAATGTCACCAAGTCGAATACGCATCGATCGTGTACACATGCCACCGTTGAGGATCACCGGACAACTCTGAACAGTTATGAAAACATCTGGCCATAAATCAGACCAATTAGAGCCTGGTCCCATCAGGACCCAAGTGCGTCTCCACACATAGCAACCGTTTAAACAATTCGCTGTCGTAGTGCACGTTAGTAACCATTGGTTACTGCTCCAAGCCTGGGCTCATACACCTGTTCCGAATTTTGATATGCCATAGGCTTTGTGTTGTGATCATTTCGATCAGTGGTTCGTAACACAGAAAGCGTGATCCAGTTGGCCTAGCAACGGTCATATTGTAACGTGCACTACGACAGCGAATTTGACATCTCAACACGTACACAGTTTTAGCATTCTCACTAGTCACCTTACATTCTTATAATGTACATCATAATTGGAATAATCAGTATTTTTTACATACATTTATATCTTATATACCTTGATAATATTATGAATAATATATACTTCTTTATACAAGAATAGGAACAAAGTCATGTGTGCTTACAGGTATTCATGGTAAACAGGATTTTTTCTGTCTACCGTATAATAATTAATCCTCCCGGGGGCGTAACATTTTTGAAGTGAATTTACAATTAAAAATTTCAGGGCAAAACTCGCAAAATAAAATTTCCAGTTTGAAATACAACATGGCGGTACCCACACTGAGCCATTTATTATCGGCAAATACTACAAACTTAGATCTGTAAATGCGCTTTTATGCAAGAATGCAATATATTTAGCTAAATATATGAGATCTTGTGTCATATACTGGGGTACCCAAAAAGGTGGCTTTGTTACATTTTGATGTGCAGCTTGGATTTCAAAACACTGTCTCTTGAGTATTCCTTCACTTAGAAGATTCAATTAGGTCTTAAATTGAGGCTAATTTATTCTAGATTACTCATGTTTTTATCCTGTTTTAAAATATATTTTATTTATTTTCTTATGACGTTTGGCATGAAATGTGCCAAGGGTGGCTGAGGATTAGGGGGAGGAGGATTAGGGGGAGGGATTCATAACGTAAATTTGATTTAAAACCACCATTAAAAATTTGAATCTAGTAAAAAAATGTGTAAATGGACTCCAAGACATCTGAACCAAGTAAATAAATACAAAAGTTCATTAAAAGACCAATACTTGCTCAGAATGATTGTAAATGTGGAAAAAAGACGTGGGGTTACATCCTCCCTACTTTGTGATTGTTTTTGCCGGCACTCGCTCATTTTTTAACCGATTTTCATAAGAAAGGTGTCAAAATGCTCAGGAGGATAAACCACTTCAAATGAGATGTGTAGGTAAAATATTTGATCCATTTAATTTTTTTACTATGTAACACAAAGGTTCCCCAGGTTGTGACACAAGACCATGAACGATTCTACTATGTGGTGATGGCGATGAATTGGATAGCAATATAAGTTAGAATAGGGGTTTGTCCATGCAAGTATGCGATCATGACATATCAGTTATATGGTAAAAGTAGCAATATCCACAGAACATTAATTTAAATGCTTCTTGCCCTCAACGCAGCAATGACAGGAAAAATTCAGTATGCCTTTGTTCGTCCGTATGTCTTGACAATACATAAAAAAAAAACGCTGGACCTACTCAACTTTAAATACAACCTACGTTCCTGACAAAATTCATTAAAAAAATCTAGGGTAAGCACTTCCTTCTACTAAAATGTGATTTCTAAAAAATAAAAAACTGGCCCTACCGACAGACATGCCTTACATGCTCTAAAAACCTTTTATAACTGCAACCAGGGAATAAACATTTACGTCTATGTCTCACCAGAGCAGGAAATAAATTACCATTTTTTAAAAGTCGGGATGAATTTTTTCATGATAACGATACAGTTTTCCCATAACATGCAACATTTAGATTATAATGCAAAAACCATTTATTAAAGATCAGATCAGACAAATCTCTTGTTTTGATATATATCACGATGGCTGCACCGACAGGAAACGCTAATATATTCGTCATGAACAGGCCATAATGAACGCCCATGGGATATTTAAACTTTGATGTGTCTGGCTAGCGAAGTAATAACAAAATACTTACACCCCCGCTGTAATTTCTCCAGACAGTACAACCTACATACACTATGGACCACAATGGCCTCATTCCAATAGCATAGTTCAATAACCTCAATTACATAATCATAGTGCAAAATTTGACCTCAAGTTGCAGAGTATGAGTTTTTGTACTCAAATCTTCAAAGGTCATTTAATGAATGTACAAATGTATTGGGGTTAAAGAACTGTGGCCTGATAGATGAGCATGTTGTGGATCCTAGTGTTAGATGCTTGGTACGAGTGTGGTTTCCAAGCCCTATTGGGCTATTCTATATGAAATACATACTCCCCCTGTGGAAGATTTAACTAAAGTCTTCCAGAGGGAGTATGTGTTTCAAATAGGATAGATAATTGGGCAACTTCCATAACTGTGGACAGTACAACCTACTTAGATGGAAACAGTGTTTTCCAAGCTCTATTGGACAATTCTATATGAAATACACACCCCCTCTGTGGGAGATTTAGCTGAAGTCTTAAACAGAGGGAGTATAGGTTTCAAATAGAATAGACAATTGGGTAACTTCCATAACAGTTTTGTTTTCACGCTCTATGAATTATGTGATTTGAAATCCACACTCCTGTGAAAGATTTAGATAAAGTCTTCCACAGAGGGAGTATAGGTTTCAAACAGAATAGACAATTGAGTGGCCCAGTATAAAAACGGCCCATGGTACATTTGTCGTCATTGGGAGAAATCGGCACTGTAAATGTACGAATGTTCAATAAAATACATAAGAAATTTGATGCTTAAAAGATTAAATTGACAACATTCCCGAGTTACATTCATGATGTGTTGTTTGTATGGATGACCTTTGGTGACCTTTGACATTTTTCAACAGCGCCCTCTATTTTTCAAAAATGTGCCATGAGCCGTTTTTATACTGGGCCACTCAATTGGTTAACTTCCATAACAGTTTTGTTTCCATGCTCTCTGAATTATGCGCTTTGAAATCCACACTTCTGTGAAAGATTTAGCTAAAGTCTTCCACAAAGGGAGTATGGGTTTCAAAATAATTAACCCCAGCCAATTCCAGTTGAAAAACATACTCCATCTATGGAAGACTTTTCTCAAATCTTCCACAGGGATGGGGGATTTTAATTGGAATAGCCCAATTTTCACCAGGCTATTAATCAGTAAAAACAACATCTCCATTTTAAAATTTATGAGACACAATTTTCCTGTGTAATCTAAAGGGACTCTCGTTTGTTGTAATAAAGGATTCCCTATAAAGGAGGTCACATGTGTAGTAGGTCATATTTTGTTTACATCTTGAGGGAACAGACTAGTATTGAAAATTAGCTATTCCAATTGAAATCCATATACTCTCCATGGAAGACATGACACACAGAAAATAAACCATCCACACAGCAGACAGTGTAATCTCTGATATTTGGCCATGTTCCACAAAAGAAAGCTCTGTCTTGCATGCTCTTTTTTTTTTTTTTAAGTTATTTATTTTTTCGGTTTTGGAGTGTCCCTGGACCTAGACCTAAATGCTAGGATCATTCATGGTTGACCTAAAAAAAAATTGCATGTTTTGTTTTTTTAATATGAAAATTGATAGTTTGTATTCATGTCATACTCTATTAAGGGGGTACTACACCCCTGGCCAATTTTGTGGCTATTTTTGCATTTTTCTCGAAAATTATAGCACATTTGTGACAAGTAAGATATGTATATTATAGGGGCAAGGACTACAGCTACTGTACTGAAAATTCAGCAACTCAAAGCAAGTAGTTATTGATTTATTGATCAAATAGTGGTTTTCCCTCATTTTTGACTGTAACTCCATAACTGTTGTCTGTGCTGAAATAAAATTTCCAGTGCAGTAGTTGTAGTCCTTGCCCCTATAATATACATATTTTACTTGTCCCCAATGTGCTATAATTTTTGAGAAAAATGCAAAAATAGGCACAAAATTTGGCAGGGGTGTAGTACCCCCTTAATGATATCAAAATGCATTGAATTTGAATGCATTTTGATATCATTAATAGAGTATGACATAAATACAAAATATGGATTGTATTACATCGTATTGTGAATCGCGAAGATTGAACTGTAATTAATGAATATGATAAACTAAGGTTTGACAATTTAACAGCTTCATGAAACTTCTATTTTTCCAAGGCCAACAACATACAATTTACTAAGAAAAAGTTAATCATGACTTTGTTCCACATTGAATGAATGCATTTTGATATCAATAATAGAGTATGACATGAATACAAACTATCAATTTTCATATTAAAAATACAATACATGCAAAACGATGCACCTCCAACCGTTGCTAGGGAGAGGCCAAATCCCCAGTGCTTGATGGGAAAATGTCGACATCCAAAGCCAGGGTAATACGAACACAACACAGGAACATTATGTGACTATCAATATAATGATATTACATGCTAATGCACACTAAAACAGCAATGTGCAATTATAGTAGATCCATTTTCTATCTATTGATCACCCATAATCTTTTGTGGAACTGTTTTCAACATTATTATTATCAAATGCGTGTGAAAATCCAATGAAGGCTTGAATGGCACTGTCGACCCTGGAGGTCAAAAATTGGAATGGCAAGAGCAACCGCTGGTGCCACATCGTATTGCGGGTCTTGAGATTTTTATTGTAATTAATGATTATAATAAACTAAGGTTTGAAAATTTAACGGCTACATCGAACTTCTATTTTAGTCATTAATATTTTTCAAGGCCAACAACATATAATCATTAAGAAAAAGATAATCATGACTTTGTTCCACCTCTTGATTAAAATTACAATAATAAACAATTAAAACTATATAATCACATTGTTAGTCGAATGATATGAGGGTACCCTCATCTTGTGGGGGTGGGTGCTGTTGGGGTGGTGGCTGTTGGGGTGGTGGCTGTTGGGGTGGGAGCTGCTGGGGTGGGGGCTGCTGTTGGGGAGTAGCATTTCCAGGATACTGCATGTCCCCACCCTGTGGGTACATACCACCCTGTTGAGGTGGCATGTACTGCTGTTGAGGGGGGCCCTGTTGATTATGTGGGGCCCCTTGTGGTTGGGTATTAGGGAGTGTATTCGACATGGCTTGCATGTTGTAGGGGTTATTATTAGCCTGTTGCGCTTGGTATTCCATTGATGTTAGCGAGTTGTAGCCTCCAGCCCCTTGGTACTGACCGGGCCCACCATACGATCCTTGTGGAACACCCCCAGGCGGAGCTTGGTATTGTTGTGCCGTCTGCTGCTGGTATCCGCCAGGCCCTGGCGGTGCGCCCATGGATGAGGGCTGGTCCATTTGTCCGGGGGGTGGTGCACCGCTGGGATAGTTTTGTGGTGAATTGTAGGCGTGTTGAGGGGAGCCCTGCATCGAGTTGGGTGGGCTGAATGTCTGTGAGAAATTTATGAAAAAATATTTTGGAATGTAAATATTCATGAAAATGTCTGTGTATATGCATACACCTATGCAGTCTAAGTAACATTAATATTACCTACTTTGATTATACAAAGTAACAAGTAAAAAGTACTAGTAACCAAAGTTCGTAGTATCCAACGCTACAGGGATTTCCAGCGTAATTTTTTGGGTTGTCAGTTGGTTTTCCTTCTTGGGATTTTTTTGGATCCCTGTTGCAGGAACTCATCAAAAATGTGAGAAAGCTGGAATCACCTCTTGTCTCTGTTCATAGTTGTATGCCCCTCTTTCTTATTTCCACAGCTTTTTTAATCCAGCCCTTGCTCTATGCCAATGACCTCAGCTTCCCCCACCCAATGACATGCTGGAAATCCCTTTAGCGTTGGTTGTCAGTAGATTGCAGTCACTCCTTATCAAGTGTTGACAAAGGCAACAGTGGTTGCTGAAACGTACACAGTAAGTGCATTTACTTGGATCAGATACTACGAACTTTGGTTACTAGTTTACTCTACCGATCCTGATGAATTTATTCAATCTTATACAAATACTGCATAACGTCACTGGGCGGGATAAACCTCATATGTACATTTGGCCCTTGAACATGGATGAACACCTTGTAGGTGTAGACTTTATATTGAAGAGTTTGCTTCATCCATGTTCAAGGGCCAAAGTATATGCATGAAAAAAAGTTGTATTTACTTTTGGCCCTTGAACATGGATAAAGCCTTGTAGGTGTAGACTTTATATTGAAGAGTTTGCTTCATCCTTATTCAAGGGCCAAATGTACATATGAGGTTTTTCCCGCCCAGTGACGATATTCCATATTCCCTTACCTGTGGCTGTTGTGAATACTGTCCAGGCAGCATCTGACCAGCCCCTGGGGGTAGGGGCATACCCCCCTGGGGTGGTGGCTGCATTCCCATCATCTGTTGTCCATACAGGGAGGCTGTATATTGCACTTGACGCATCTGCTGTTCGTGCTTCTGTTGCTCCAGACGTATCTGCATCTCTCGCTCTTGCTCCTGGAGCCTTTGTAAAGCCAACTGCTGCTGATGCTGAAGATACTCCTAATATGGGCACAAATATACAAAAATAAAGTAAAATGAATTATACAATTTGACACAAAAAATGGTTTATTATACATTGTAATTGAACTGTAATGGGCTATTCCATTTAAAATCCACACTACCCCTGTGGAAGATTTAGCTAAAGTCTTCCACAGAGGGAGTATGAATTTCATATAGAATATACAATTGGGTAACTTCCATTTGAAATACTCACTCCAGCTGTGGCAGATATAGGTAAAGCCATAATACAGGGGGAGTATGGGTATCAAAATGATTAACCTTGAACAATTACATTTGAAAAACATACTCCCTCTGTGGGAGACATTTCCAAAATCTTCCACAGGGGTAGTGTGAATTTTAAATGGAATAGCCCAATGTGACGGCTCATAATGTGCAGTAACCAAAAGGAAAAGTGAATTTAAACTTTCACCTGCAATCACCTGGTTATTTTGCAAGATAATTTCACAATCAGCTTGTGATGTGTGAGGAAGGAACCATTTGGTTCTAAAATTACCTAGAAAAAGAAGTTTGTGAATTAATTCTCTTTTACTTATAATACTGAGAATTCTGAAAACTTTGAGCCTTTTTATAACCATGTTCACAGTTACTGGGTACATCATGGTTTTATTGACTGGTTAAATTAAAAATGTGTTCTATTTACTGGGCTCACAAGTTTATAAAAATCTTCCACAATTGCATATATTTTTCATATCTTTTATCGGGATATTTCAATTCTCTGTCCAGTCCGTGATTTTTTTTTCTATTCAATTAATTCCTCCTCTTGTCAAAGGGAGTTCTAGCTCTGGTTACAGGTCGATAGTCTGAATGGTCATTAGTCAGAAAACCCAGACCCTTACCCTAAACTTCACCCTAACCTACATGTAAGCCCTAATCCTAATCCAAGCCCTAATCCTAATCCTAGCCCTAAGCCTAACACTAAAAATAACCCAAACCTAACCATAACTCTGATCCTAACACTTACCCTAATGCTAACCTGAACATATCCATAACACTAACCCTTATTATCCCTAACCCTTAACTTTGCTACTTTTACCCTTCTCAGAAAAATGACCTTTGGACTAATGGGTTATTCCCGTACCTCTATATCCGTGAACAGACCTATGTGATAAACCAGAGTAATTTTCCTGCGATTTCCTTTACCATCACACCAACCTACTAGAAACCTTTGTGACTTTCATTCACCAATACGTCAACAGAGACAAGTTTTTTTTACCAACACCCAATTGCCTGTATCAACTTCAACACAACTTACTTTCATGCATGGCACACTTATATAACATAACCATTTTATGAAATATGACTGAGTCCAATCCCACTAGACCACCAACATTTATCTGTGTCACCAAGTTTTATACAGTGTCCATAACTTTTAACCCACCCATGTGGACTTTGCAGGAAACAATGAATGATAAATCTATGGTAACCAATGAGTGATGATTTATAATAACGATAATGAGATGAGTGACAGATGGAGTTGTAACTGGTTTAAATATGGAGATAAGAGATGGATGATGGATGTCCTGTCTGTACTGTCTGAAATCACCGAAAGGAGTCACACTTACACAGTATTGGGCTAACATTGGAAATCCATACTCCCCCTATGGAAAACATGACCTTAATCTCACACACAGGGGTGTAGATTTCAAACGGAGCTACCTATTCAGGTAACCCCATTTGAAATTCAGACTCCCTGTGTGGAAGATTAAGGTCATGTCTTCCATAGGGGGTGTATGGATTTCAACTGAAATAGCCCATGAATAAAACACCGAGAAGTGACCCATGTGGCATTTACAGATAGCACACGAGAGATTAATTTTAGGATATGCTGCAAATAGCAGTGGTACTGCCGGAATAAGGAAAGGCAAGTTGTACAAAGAGCTGCTGAAGACTATAGCAATGAGAGGCATTAGTCTTCCAATTCCACATACAATATCCTTAAGGCCAGAGTAATGGAAGACACATTCGTTCACGCCCGAATTTGAGATTTCTTGATATTTATCAACACTAAGATGTATTCTTTCACTTGAAACTGATAAAATACAACTTGCTAATATTTACTCGTATTTTTGCTTGATTTGTTTCACTCTTTTCAACTCTAAAAAGTCACATGGCTCAAGACAGCTTAGTAAATTGGCGGGAAATAATGAGTCAGAAATGCGAATGCGAAATATTTTGATTACGCGATTTGCTTAGCGTGATGTGGCGCAACTCTGCGCGTATGTCCAACGCAGTCTAGGCGCATTCGGTTTGTTGTTCACGCCAGCAAATGTGGTGTAAACAAAACAAAAATTTGCATTCAAAATGCCACTTAGATTTTTTAATTATTTTGAATTTTGGCGCACTGAAAGCAGACATTATAGATTTATTGATGCAAAAAGATGCATATTTAGACCATGCACCAGATACAGCTTTTACAAGCGTGAAAGTCTTACCATTTTAAAATATAAGGACGCGTTTTGTGCATAATTTTGACATTTTTTACTAAAACGTCGATTTCTCAGAGTTCACTTTTGACAATATTGCACGATTTTTGTGACAAGATAACTCGAAAAATATGCAAGCAAAATGTTAACTTTTTGCACTATCGTTTAGAGTACATCAAAGCCTAGGGAAGGTTTTCTCATTTTTTCAAAATATTTATTTTAAACAAAAATATACACCATTCTGTGCAATTTTTAGCTTAACCCTAACCCGCCTGAATACTACAAAATACTACTCGATATATGCGCTGTTCGTGCATGCATCCCACGTGGTGTGATGACGCAATCGCCCCAAGTGATATGTAAGCACGGTTTCGCTGGCCAGCGAAGCCCAAGACCCGTGGCAAAGTGTCGCCGACCCAGTGCTTGGCATGCGAGGGGTCTCGGGTTCGGATCCCGCCCAGAGCAATTTTTTTTTA